>NW_008630126.1:45552-55697 GCF_000691845.1 Merops nubicus | reverse complement strand
GAAAGAGTGAAGATTCTGCTATTTTAACTGCACCGGTCTCTGATAAGTGATTTAGTGATTAAATTTTAATCATTTATTACACCTGATAGACTTGAAAATGCACTACAAGTTAAGGACTTGAAAAGGGTAAAGTAAGATGCTGCCAGGTAACTTTCACTTCTTCTGGTACGTTACACACTCAGCATATGCATGGCTGAAACACCCATTTGGCTTGGTTTGGGGATCTGCTCACATTAAGAATAGATGAGATGGCATACTTAATTTTCCAAAAGACCTCTTCAGCAGTATCTGAAAAACCTGTCACTACTTCTTTCAGTAACAAAATTTCTTTTTTAGGAAGAGTTTGAAGGTGTCAACATGTCTTTAATATTTAATATTGTTTCACTTCCTTTGGAATTGAAACTGTAAGCACTCTTAGGAACTGATTGAAAGGTTGTCTGGTATGTTGTCTAGTTTCACTACATCGTCTATAAGCCTGTATAATCTCTTCTGAAATACTAGTCAGTGAACGGTGGCAGGTTCTCTCTTTGTTCAAAATGTAGCAGAATGGATTCCTGATCATGGCCCATTATGCATATCTGGGTCTTCCAATACAGGCAAGTAATAATTACATCCCTGGACACAGACTTTTTCATCAAATATAGGCCCAAACTGTTAGTCTAATAATAAGCTGAGTACTCCAAGTGTTTCATAACAGTTAAACTCACCTTGAGCAGTTCGTCAAGGGACAGCCAAAATCTGGAGAGTAAACTAGAAATGATCTTGCAGATCATTAATGTTGAAAGGCATTGCGCTCACTCTTCCTTCACTCGAGTCAAATGATGTAATTTGGGGATTGTCTCTTGACATGAGCTGAATGCTTAATAAGACAGATTTATTGTACAGTCTTAGCTTTACACACTGTGTGTATAGTCACATAATTTATGTGAAGCACTGATGCTTCAGGCTTTGAGGCTGTTGCCTGTCAGTGCCAAAAAGTGCACTAAGAACAGCAAAAAAACCAAAGCAAATCATAAAAGGATTTCCATGGATTGTTAAAAAAATTGACAACAGCTAAGCTACCATCCTAACTACTGCTTATCAAGATGGTCAATATTATATCTTTGTTTTCCTGGGCTTCATCCATCTGCTTATAACCATCTGTCATTTCTTATACTGCAATATTTCTCATAAAAACACTTTCTTTTAGACCGTGTTTAATTTTTTTTTTTCACTCTGTGTTTGCACAGTGCCTACCACCATTGGGTTTCTGGCTCAAAGAACTAGGACTTTAAGCTGTTGTATGTATCATCCTCCACTTCTCTGATAATGAAATACAAAATAGTAAGAACAAACTCAATTATTTAGGCTGAGTAAATGGACAAGATTTTTTGGACTGGATTTTTTGTTTATTCTTTGTCTATTATCTATGTGCTAGTAAGAGTAAATTAATTACAAGTTCTTAGGAGAAAAGGGAAAAGAAATTATTGGGAAACTTCAGGGTAATTACTAATATGAATATTGATGTATTCTGGTATTAAAACTTCTCACTGGTCAGGATTAAATAAACTTAATATGTATGATATAGTTTCTCTTTGAGGATTCCAGACCTCTTTCTTCTTAGGCCTGCCTCCTCCCTCTGTGACTTTTCAAGTCACTTCCCTGAAACACCTTTCACTACTCTTTCTTTCCTCTCAATGCCATGCGAAGAATCAGAACTTCAAGAGATGGCTTCTTCTTGTAAAAGGAGCTGAGAATATGACAGAGGCAGTACAGCTGCTCTATAAAACAAGAGCAGTGTCCCCTAGCTGAACACAGGGACCATTTAGAATTGAGAAACCCCTGTAAAAATGGCAAAAACATACATAAGCAATGAAAAGGAAACTGGTAATTCCACAACAAACTGATCACAAACAATTTCTTCATTAACAGAAATCTAAAAATACAGCCTAGGACAAAAACTTGGATCTGAGTGCTCCCAAGTGTAACAATGTGCAAAATCCCACTGCATGTTACATCCCTGGCTGTATGCTATTGCCACAATACCAGTATGTAAATTACATTTTAATTATCTACTAAAACTCAACTGTAAAGTTATCTACGCAAAGCTGAATTTGACACTATTTAAAGAAAAACTTAAATTGTATTTCGACTTCTGCCATATTTCTCTTCTTTTTCCTCTCAAAGTTACAAAACAGTTCAGCTGCTTGCGCTACAAGCAACTTTCATTCAGGCTTTTTTTAAGTTTGAAGTCCACAAAGCTCAGATTTTCCGTTCCAGTACTGCACCTTTCCACTGACACCATCAAAGAGTGGCTGCTCTTAATTGCACATTAAAGTATCATCTCTCCTCCTTCCTTCAGATTTTTTTCCTCTCTCTGTAGGTTTTGAAGTCTTTTTTCCAAATTGCTTCCATGCAAATTCTTTCCCTTCAACCATTTTTAAGTGGCTGATGGAGCTTCTGCTCAGTTAAGTATCAACAAAATCCTACTGAGAAGCCATAATAAATAGGATGAAAAATGACTGAGGGTGTGGTGTGGTGTGGTGTGGTGGGACCTTTCTGTTGTACAAAGTTTTTTTTCATTCAGGAGGCAGGTTTTTTTTGTTTTCCTATTTGGGGGCACAAAGGCAGTTGTATAGCATGAATATCAGTTAAGTAATTGCAATCAAATTGGAGCAGAGCATACTTAGGATGAGTAAGGGTGACACTGATGTTCTTCCACAAGCTATTATACGCTCTTGCCAGGAGTAAACAGATGACATCAGGGCAGAGAGGTCTAGGTAACCATAGAGAGACAGAGGACAGTTATGGTAATAGTATAAACTAAAAAGAAAAAAAAAAAATTATAAATAAGCCTAAATATCAGAACACATGAGATTCTACTCACATCAATAATAGCTGTTAATGGAAAGCTGTTAAAGGGAACAACATCTTGGCACTACACTGCTGGGCTTTCTGCTAATGTAGTCTGTGCAAATCCATTCATACTTCTAAGTTGTGCCAGCTAAAAAATCTTAGGACATGTATCTTACAGCAGCAAGAGCCTGGATCTGTGCTCACTCTTTTAGCGGAGGAAGGACAGATCTCCTCTGAGAAAAGGGACCAGCTCACAGCTCTGAGGTGATTGAATTTAAACGATATTTACACTGATAGCTGAGAAGGTGTGAGGATTTGCTTCCACACAGGCTTCACTGCACTTGCTATCTATTGCCATATGGCTAATTCCTTCTTAAGCTGATACTTCTGTTGCAGTTCATATTACAGTATACTCTTTTACAGACCTGCAGCTTCCAGCATCTGTAGCAAAGGTCCCAGAAATTGATTTAGAGGCTGAAATTCAAGCATTTCCAGTCCTGCTTCTCTACAAGGCTATATATCTTTGTTGGAAGACTGACACATGGTCCCCATATGCACTGGTGATAACACAAGCCTGCCAAGCACAGATGTACTTATAGCTCCAGAGATGTGCAATCTAATGATGGATAGGAATAACCCAATCATATGAACATTTGTATTTGTAAACCCTACCTAGTGCTACAGACAATATGTCTACATTTCACTGCAACATTTCTTCAAGGATATCAAGATATTCCTAACTTATGACAAACATATGATAAAACTTAATGGCATATAAGATAGAGAGACTACTTTCTGAAGCACAACTTAATAGCTGGAAGTTTTAAAAAAATAATTGCTCTTCTGGCAAACCCAAAGAAATTAAATTAAATTAGATACTGGAACTTTTTCATTAGAAGGATCTGGCAAAATAAAGTTAATAGATGGAAAGCTTTCTGCAATTAAAAGTGACAGGTGCATTGCTTTCTCTAAGCTTTTACATCACAGCTGTCAAAAAGTCTACTAAAATGCATTTTTTAAGCCGCTTCGAATCTATTCAACTTTTATGAATAAAAACACTGCAAAATTACTGAAGATATATCACTTAAGAAAGTCACAGCTTTATGGCAGTACAGAGCTAAAATTTCAATAGAGTTATACATTTAACATATTTAGGACAATGTAGTAAATCACAGAGTAACTCTGTATCTCATTCATTTCATTTATCAGTATGATTTCCTGCTTTAATTCTCAAGCAGTATACAGGAAATGCACAATTTGATTTTCCTAATATGAAACCAAGTTGTTAATAGCAAAGTCAGGTCAGTCACAACTTTGTCTGAATTATCTATTCTACATCTTTAAATCAATTTGGAATCACCAAACATGGTAAGTTGTTTCTAGATACACCTACTTTTTATCAGTATTTACACCTCCTTTGAAGAAACTTTTTCAGGATAGAAAGTGCCAGTCTTGAACACAAGCAGAAAAGCCTGTACAGCTTCTGCTGTGCTTCTTAGAGTGAAAAACTACTTTTAATGAACACATGTTCCAATAACATGAGCAAAACCACTTGTTGCACGTCTCATCCTCAGTCATACCTGAGCCAATCCTTTACCTCTCAATTACCACGCACAAAAACAGGGGTTCCTTAAACAGTGCTACTGGTTTTTGACTTTAAAAGAAGTCAAACAAACCCAAACACCTAAAAAAAAAAAAAAAACCAAACAAACAAACAAAAAAACCCAACCACAACAAAAAAAAACCCAAAAAACAACCACAAAACAAACCACACCAAAGATCAAAACTAAAGCAACTCCCAAACAATCATTTCTAGGTTTTGGTTGGTTGATTGTGGTTTATGATTAATTTTGTTTTGTTTTGTTTTAAACTAATCAGTAACCCTAATTTTGATTGGTCAGGAATGAAATATATTTAAAGGAATGCTCCTCATACCCACCAATTCTGAAGACAAACAAAGGCGTTACTCTTCAAAACTCTTAATTATCAACTAAATGAAAAATCTATTACACTCCTGTAAGATAGACTGTAACAACACAAAGTGTATAGGTTATGTTACAGCACCTTCAGAGATGTAGGATGGAAAATTACAGTAACTCAGCTAAACATAGCTCTTATTAAACTGCAAACATACAAATAATCTCATCCCATTTCAGGAAAGCACTGAAGCATGTACAATTTAAAGTATGTGCTTAAATCCCATTGAATTCATTGTAACTACTCACAAGCCTAGTGTTGAATGTGATTAAATATATCTTTGAATCACAAACTACTTACTGGAAAGCAGTAGTAAACATATTTTAATTATAGGTTTCCCTAATTCAAGCATAAGTAAACAAAGATAAAATCCTCCTCATATAGAGAGAGAATGAGAAACTAAGAAAATAGTCTTCTTTTCCATAATCACTCTATCAATTTTCGTCTTACCTGAACATTAACTATCACTGTGACACCAAAAATAATATTTGAGGTAACTGGACCATGTATGAGCCCTTAACAAAATTATCTGTAACAAAACTCAGGGCTTTGGTGCTGCTTTTTGGGTTTTCTTTTTTTTGGGTTTTCTCTGTAAAAAAGTGGAATTTTTGTAAAGTCTTCGCAAGTTTTTCCCTAGCACTTCTTATGAAAATATTCAAAGGATTTTTCTCAAGAGACAGAAATCTTCCAGCTCCTGTCCACAGAGAGAAAAGCTTTGCAGCACAAGGTCAGTATTTCAGGCAAATTGACCACTCAAGATAATACAGCACTTCAAAATTTTGCGTCAGGTCTGCATCCCTGAATAGTAACCAAGGATAGCAGGTGGTAGGTCTTCTGAGAAGAATCAAAACCAGTTAAAGTATACACTAGAAAAGCTACCCTAAACATAGATAAGGATTCATCCCCGACTTAGAGATGAGCAAGTCTGAGAGCTGGACTGCAGTGGTACCAAGTGCTTCAGACATGCAAACTAAAACTACACTGAAAACACCAAAGGAACCAAAGACTCATGAGGATATGTCTACAAGTGTTTCCTCCAAACAGGGATAAAAATATTAAAACATTTTCCTTTAGTATCAATTTTAACTAGACCGTGGGTGAGAATGAAAGGTCTGCAATCTGTGAAAACTAAAAGATCAAATTCAGCATTCAGTAGGGATACAGAATATCTAATTAAGCCTCAGAATATATGTTTGGGTTTGTTTTGGGTTTTTTTAGCTTCTTCCACATCTCTTTTGCCCTCTGTTAACCACGTTCCCATCCATGTCTATAAATAATGAAAATAAGCCAAATTTTCCTCACTGATCTAACATATTATACAAATATCTGAAGGGAAAATATACCTAAAAATGTTTTGATGAGTTGTAGTAATTGTCCAGTTGAAGCAAAAATAAACAAACGTACAGAAATACATACTTGAAAAGAGTTATTAGATAACCCTATCCTAAACAGAACTTAAAATCCTGGTATCCTAAGGAAAAGGACTTCTCACATTCAAAGCCAGCATTCAAAACAACATGGCCATAAAAAATAAGCCACAATTTTGTGTGTCAGTCATACTGTTCTTATCCAGGTGTTAAGTCTATGCTTAAAAATAAATGCTCTGTTCAACATTATGATACATATTTTCTTCTGTTGATTTCTGTTTTAACTTTCCTTTTTCTTTTACCTAGCAGAAATTTCTTCATAGATACATTTTATTTATAATACTGATTAACACCTCTTCTTATACAGAACAGGAAGAAGAGAGTTATGTAGACTTCTGAATAACTATACCAATTTCTGTCTCGGTTTTCTTGTCTTATTTTGTTTTAATTAGGGACACCCTCTGCGTATGTAAACATAGGTATGATAAAATGCCTGACCTGAAGAACCAGTAAATATTGCACAGGGTCTTCAGTATTCTTTCTTCCCTTTTCCATACATACAAGAGTAAGCAAAACAAAACAGAGATTCCCAGCTGATGCAGAGATAACATCTTAGCTGGCAGATGAGCAGGGAATTCCAGAAAAAAACATTTAAATAACAAAGAGTAGTTGGTAGATTTTGAAAAAACTAAAACCAGGATAAACCTCTAGGGCAAATGCACTTAATGATGAAAATCACAACAGCTAGGATTACAGTACAAGGATTTCATATTACTACCAGGTATGTGCATGTCTAATAGTGAATGTCTTTGTCTTCTTTACATTTATGAACAGATAAAAATGGTAATGATAAATCCCTAGGCTGAAATAAAAGTAAGACTAATTTTAAGATTAGGAATCTAATCTCCATCATAAATAAGATACAGGTATTTAAAATGAATAGGAGGTCAATTTGCTATAGGCAACCTGACATTCTATATTACACAGAACACATACTTCTGCACTGCAGGTGAAGAATTAAAGCTTACAAGCTGGCACAAAAAGCAAGAGCTTGAAAGACAGTTTCATTAAAAGAAACAGAAAATGTCAGCAGTCATCGCTGACTTCAAGTTGAATTTTGGTCATGCAACTCCCTGGTATTTTTCACCTTGCTTTCCTAACTAGTTCCCCAAAGGATTAACCTCTTCTCACCTCTGGTTGTCTACACTCTGCAAGATGGAGCTGCTGGACAGTTCATTAGAGCGGCTCCTGCTGTTTCTTCCACTGAAGAGGAAGCACATCTAAGTTACTGTGCACAGGCAGGCCCAGGTTGACATATCTCCTAAAAACTTTTGGCAGCTTTGATCAGGCTGGTGGTTCATGCAAGTTTCACAGGTTAAAAAACAAAACAAAACAAAACAGGCAGGAACTTCAAAACATTTCCTGCTGCTCCTTCGGAAACCAAGTACCATCACTTAGTAATTCAAGCACCATACTGGTATCACTGAGGGGGGACAGCAGGGGACGGGATTTGAGGCCTTTCTCTGTGTGGTACATCTTAAAACAAGAAAATATATTTAAATGGAACACTTCAACTCACTGCTAGAAAAAGTATGTTTCAAATAGCTCTGAGAGAAAGAGGTTCAGACATAAAATTCAAGATGCTTTGTTGCCTCCTCTTTCTGAGCATGCAGTCCCGCCCAAGGTTTAGGGGAAGCCTTGCTCGTACAGCCGCAGCTTTGTAAAGCGCTGGAGGCTGCGAGCTCCAACCTTCCGGCGCCACTCTGTGCGGCGTGGTGCCAAACAATGCCAAACGGCTTTTAAGCGCTTGAAACGGACTCCTTGGTCTCCAGCAACACTTCCCACTGCTCGGCTCCGTCTCCCTCCTTGACACCTCTGGTGGCCAAGCCAAAAAAGTCAACAGTCTGCAGTAATGAATGAATACTCCAGGCCCCTTTCATAATGGTAGAGTTGATTGAGGCCCTGTTTAAGAGGCCTTACCTCATTTCCCACACATTTTCTGACCCATTTTGTCTGCCTTTTCTCAGAGGGGTTTTACTTGTTATATTGTGGGCTAAGCAGTAAACTAATTATCTTGTTCAGATCCCTTTGCAACGCCTCTAATCCTATTAGTTATAAGAATGTGTGAATACTGGTTGCACAACTTAAAAAAGGGAGAAACAGAAAAAGAGACAGAGAGAGGGGGAAAAAGCCAAAAGGCAGTATGCAGGAGGATCTGCTACCCTCTTCAGCCTTTCGAGACTTGCCAGGACGCTCAAGACTCCCATCCCTCACAAGACAGGACACTAAACAGACAATTTGTAAGGTCCGTATTTCCTTTCCGTCTGTCGCATCGGCCACAGAGCTACTGCTATTATCCGAGGCAGCGCCGACCCCTTTGCTCACAGCAGAACTTGCTGACCCTTGACTCCGGTTAACAGCTACATTTTATCTCTTTCCCCTTTCATAATGAACATTTTAATGAAGGGGATGACAATATTACAATGTGTCAAAGAAGCCATACGAAGTACAGGAAATGAATGAATGTTAGTGGAGGCATCTATAGGCCCTACGAGTCCCATTTCTTTTCTTCAAAGAAGCCTCACGACTCTTATTAAAGAGCCCTCTCGCCCTCTTCCTCAGCTGAAGATACCGGAGCAGTTGCCTCCTGCTGTCCAGTACTGAGTGAACTTTAATCACTTTTCCTATTTTGTTCACACTGGGGAAGGAGCCAGGCTTCAGTGAAAAGCCTGCAGTCACAGTCGATGTTAAAGAGCATGAAATTTATCTGACTTCCATAAAAGATGTATTCCTGCTTTTGCTAAGCTGGCTGCTCCGGGGACAGCCATTCTCTCCCCCAAAAACAAATATTTGCTTTTAGCGTGGATGGATGATGCTGCCTAGGAGCGCCTTTTTCCCTTGCTTTTTAAACTGAAAACTTAGTTGTCTCCATCTACAAAGACAACTTGTGGTCTTGGGAAAGAAACATAACTTTATCATTTAGACATGCTGTTTCGCAAATGAAGGTTTTAAAAATGCAAACAGTTCCTGTTTTACATGAGTAATAAGTTCTGGCTAATTGGTTACCATAGAAGCAAATTCACCAGAATTCTCAGAAAGCAAGAGAAAGATTTACCTTTTTTCCCCTCTCCATCCTTGCAGAAATGTCTATGCCAGTGAAAACTTAACTCTCAGAATAAAATACGCTTGTTTTCTCATACACTGTACTTCAAGATTTGAGACACTGTTTATCTGATGAAAATTAAAATAAACATTATTATCACATACCATTCCATTATTTGATTTAGAAAACTCAGCATTTTGAATTGGCTCTAAAATCTTTGGAAATTGTATTTCCATTATTTGTACAATGCTTGCTTTCCTTACAATGGCAAATCAATGACATGTCTGTGCAGAAGTTGGAAGGGTAAGTCTTACAATGCATATCTTTTCTAAGGATCAATGCATTACAAATAAGGATTTTCAAAACAACTGCCGACTGTAGAAATGCATATTTTAGAAGTGGTACTACTTCTGTGTCATCTCTTTTCTTCTGTAGTTAAAATACAGCAGAGAAATTGAATGTAAAGAACACAAAACCAATGCTGGAAGCAATTCATCCCCCAAACATGTTATGTATATAAAAACCTGAAAAGCAGTAACAAAATTCTATCAATGGGCTTGATAATAAAACGATTGTGTCAAAAAGGAATGAAAAGTGGTACTGATCCACTGACCATCCGCTCTGCGTGCCATAACCCCATCTAATCCCCAACTGATACTGACAACTGCAATGACAAGGGCTAAATTGGAGCCATAAGTGGGAGTAATGATAGACTGCCACTCCAGTATGTCAGCAATTTCCAGATTAAAATTAATAGCACACAAACGCTCTACTGTAAAGCTATCAAAGGAAGAGAAGTGCTTCTTTAGTACTAACGGCTCCCCAAACAGTGCCAGAAGCTGAAATCGGTGCCCAGTGCCCAA
>NW_008630126.1:24036-45542 GCF_000691845.1 Merops nubicus | reverse complement strand
GGAATGAGATGAGGAGGGAAAAACTGTTCCTGCTGTACTTTTAGTTGTGACCACCTAGGGGCACTCAGTGTCCTAGAAATGTATCTCATACCTCAGAGTTTGATCCAGCACCATTCTGGTGTAGAGCACAAAACACGTTTTCTGTCAAACATCCTGCCTTATATTCTACTTGAACAACAATGATGAGTATTGTTTATTGATACTTTATTACTGGCAGATAACCAACCAGACAGCCTTGTTCTTTCTAAGTGCTTCTAAAGAGCTTTTTCTGATACAGGCTTTAATATGCCATGAAGGTTTTTTAAACCAAGGGGCAAAAAAATACAGACCATATCTTTTGAGAAAGTGATTTCACATTTTAAGTCTGGACTTCTTCCAAACTGCAAAGCAACTACAAACTGCATGCAAAGCTATCTGGAGGGAATTCTCTTAATTATAATTCACTACAGCTTTGAAAAGAACATGACAAAAATGGAAATTAATATAAAACTGAGAAAGCAGCACAAGATCAAGAGAATTTCAATTTTTACTTCTTCACATAGATTGTTCCTTCTCTCCTTCGCATTTTATATATACAAAATGTAAACACAAACAGAACTGTGTTCCTATGTTTTTGAATTCTCTAAATTATTTTTTAAAAAAAGTACATGGTATAATTAGTCTTCCAAATTTTCCTCAAAAAAAAACCCATTAATATGTCCATTGAAGTAATCCACCAAATATAGTTTTAGATTGAAGAAAACGGTTTGTTTAGGCTAAACTGCAGCAACTTGCTAGCCAATCCTATCTGCTCTTTTATGGTCAGGTTTTATAGCATGAAAATTCTGACTTTCTGCCACATTTTTTTCTGTTCAAACAGGGTTCACTTAACAAGCAGAATGCAGACCTGCTGCTTTCCCTTGTGGCCAACTTCACTTGTTCAAAGTCTTTGAGAATCTTGGAACATGGCAATAGCTCTTAAAGGAACTTTGGCCTGCAGCTGTTATTAACTAGCTTTGGACGTATGGACCTCCGTTGACAAGCACCTCATGTAGAGAGGTTAAAAAATTGCTACCATATGCTTTCAGCTTTTTTAACCTACAATGTAAAGGCTTAAAAAAAAAAGGGGTGCAAAAATCCCTCTCACTACTTTAAAAGTACAAATCAATTTACACATAAAACAACACTTCTATCTTATATTGCCTTACAGTTATGAAATATATATTTTTACAGTTGTACTGTAAAAGGCAGAAACTGATTTCAGTGAAAGGAACAACTGGTTATATGCATAAAGATCTCAACAGGCTTTATTACTGGGCACAAATTAAGAACCACCACACTCTTAAAACCAGCATTAAATGACAATAAAAATCTGTGCTGTGAGAACATTTCTATTGCACAGAAAAGCATTCTCTCCTTAATGAAAGCTAAAGCTAGCACAGCTTATGACATCTTTGCTTTGGCCTTATGTGTGTATAAATGATGTTAGTTTTCAATTATGTGATCCACTTCAGTTCGGAAGGAGGGACTGTATGCCCAAATCCTTGTCCCTTTTTTCCAGATAGATCATGTGGTTTACTGAAAGCCATTATCTCCTGGGACAAGTACAGCCTCATCATGTGATTCTGTGATTCCAGAGAACCTTTCTTACTCTTACACCTTGTACCATACGTAGCCTGAAATGGATAATTAATATTTTCAACCTCATTGAAATAAAAAGTAAATAAAACCCCCTAATTACTTCCTGAACCCTTTTATGTCTCTGTTTGGTAGATGCCCATATGATTCTCTAAAAATCCCTTAACAATGTTTAGTGAAGGTCTTAAGTGAGTCTCAATTCAGCAAACATCAGAGCTGAGTTCACACATTTCAGATTCTACAGCTATTTTAAATATTTCCTTAGTTACTGGAGGAATATCACTGAATATCAACAGAAGTTTAGTTTTGAAGTTGAAGTTATCAGTGGGTTAAAATGCCTATCTGGACTGGCAGATAAAGAAAACATTACCATGTAATCTCTCACCTTATGCAAGACATTCATGTTGTAGCCAAATATTCTAAGCAGCAATTAACAATAAACCAGAAATATGTTCATGATCCTGTTCTAGCATATGACAAGAAAAGCCCGCAAGACTTCATTTCTCTTCTACCATAATGAGTTTTAATAACAATAAAATAAACATGCATCCTGCAAAGTACATAAATGCAATATAATAATTTAATTTTAAAATACGGAAAAAAGGGATCAGTGCTAAGGGCCTAGGAGTCAGAGTCATCTCACCTGGCTTCAACGGCTTAAAATGGTAAATTAGGTGAGTACAGAAAGATGAAGGCTCCCTTAGAAGAAGGGTAGCTTTGTCTCTATGTGTGCATTTGAGAATGCATTTGGTTGATTTTGTGTGCTTTTTTAGTTGTGGGGCTTTTTTAAATCTGGCTTTTGGTCAAATTCTTAGACAGCCCATGTCTTCCTGGATTACACAGCTTTATCACACAGGCACCCCTGAAGGGAGGAATCCCCATTGTCCAGTAACTGCACAAAGACATAACACAGGAGGTTGATGGAAGCGCTCCATCTCTGTGGATGCAACATTCCATGGCACACAGCCAGGAGCCTGAAGGCCTGAGTGGATGCTCCGCTGGAGCCCTCCCTGCCTCTGGCTACCTCAGCCACACCAGCACAGCCCAGGAAACCTGCTGGGAGTGGGGCAGCTGTGGGAGCCTCCACCCTCCTGCAAAAAAAGTCAAACACAAAAGTTTGAATTTATTCAGTTTGGAATGTTTACATTGAATCTTCCAGAAGTAATTTTAAACCCTCTAGCTTATGTTTTCTCTTTGGGGAAAAAAAAAAAAAACAACAAATCCAATACTACAAAATTGTCAAAATACATGGTACAAGAATAGAAATTAGCATAGAAGTCCCAAGGTGAACTTTCACTTACTGGAACTTTCACAATATCCTCTAGATGATACTCTAACACACTTATCCTCTTATTTCAGCTCTATGTACTAGCAGACCATTTGAAAATGAAAAGCACATAATCAAGAAAGTAAAAGATGGATTTTTGTTTAAAATACTAGAAGCATTCCAACCATGTATAGAAGGCTAACAGAAAAAAAAAGAGAGACTTTTCAAGCCTTTCAATAAATCTATCATTTTCCAAAAGCAGTATCAGAAAACTAAAATAATCAATTAAAATTTATCTACCTTCCTCTACTGTTTTATGCAGGCTACAGTATCAGTAAAAATAGGATGGATATTCTGATTGGCATTCCTCCCCATACACTATGATGATTTAGCCAGTAGTACATGGTGTGAGTTATCTCCCTTTTCTTAAATACTGTCATATACTAGTGTCTTCACATGTTCCTCTATATGACACTATTGAGTGACTCACAATTATTCTAGTCTAAAAG
This sequence comes from Merops nubicus, assembly GCF_000691845.1. NCBI lineage: Eukaryota > Metazoa > Chordata > Aves > Coraciiformes > Meropidae > Merops > Merops nubicus. Next base: position 42,149 of record NW_008630126.1, on the reverse strand, counting down.
CTGTCAGTATTTACAGTAAGCCCTTTACATTTTCTTCAATATAAGTAAACCAAGGATTTTAATTTAAGCTTGATAAAAATAGGCCACAACTCTTTATTTAAAATTCAAAGAATTTTGCCACTGGTAATGAGAGCAGCAGAGCCACAGAAGGGCAAATACAACCTCTTGACTAGTTCCATAATATTTTTATATTTTCACTAAACGTAGGGTTTAACTCTATAATGGAAGTTTCAATGATAAAAGTATTCCAGTCTCAAATATACTTGTAGGCATGAAGCAGACCATTTAATAATTACATTGTATATCAAAGTAAGATGCAATAAGCAAGTAGTTGGATTCTTCAGAGAACAGACCTTTTTCAGTGTAATGCAAAATATGACATATATCCTATATATGGTGATAAAATGTGTATCTAAACAGTAACAGAGCTAAATATAGGAGAAACTTGTGATTTAGGAGGAACGTTATTTTATCTGAAGTTAATAATGACACCATGGCCTAGATACAACCTATTTTCATCAGTGAAAGCCACAATATGCTGAAGTTCAGGTATTGTAAACTTAATTTAATGAACCCATTCCATAACATGAAAATACAGTATTCTTTACAAAAGCAAGCATATTATATTTTATGAAGTTAATTTTGGCTCTATCTACTAACTGTCATAATCTGGTCAAGGGGCCAAATTCACCAACTCCTGAAAAGCACCAGAGTCTTCATTAAGCTGAATAAAAAGACAATGACCAAAATGTCCTCAGACCAACAGGACTGTCAGCATACAGCAGTTTGCTTAAACTTCAGCCTTTCCTTTCATTTTTTGAAGTACTAGCACCATTTCTAATGAACATAAGAAAAATGCTTTAATCCTTTAATTCGCGCATGGTTTAAAATCAGTTTCAATTTGCTAATGTAAGCAATTCTTGAATGAGAGGAGCAGATATAGTTCCTTAAAGAACAGGTATTATTTAACACATTATTCCTCTGCATTGTTTCCTGAGCTTAGATTTAAATCAGGGCAACTATTACAGCAGGCACCTATATTACTGGGGGATGCTAACTCCATCTCACGCAGCTAACCACCATGCAGTCTCAGCCTATTTATCCCAATGTCAATAGCATCACAGAGTGTCACACAACTGACTAAGCAAAGATTGAAAATCCACTATTCAACAATCATGTCTTCATGGTCACTTGCACAAGCATTATGCTTCATGCCACAGATATTTTAACAGTCATACGAATATACTTGATGGATAACCAAGTTGGGGTTAGAGCAAATGCAGCCAAATGCAGCCAAATTTCCTGTTCTAACAAGCAATAGGAAGTTATTTCATAGAGAGGTGATGAGTAAATATCATTAAGAAAATTTATGAGGGTTTTTTCAATAATTATTGTTTTCCTATGTAAATTCTTTTGTTACTTACTACATGTTTGCAATCAACTTTCCAGGGATCGTGGCATGAAAACTCTTTGGAGATTACAGCAGTACTGCAAGGCATAATTATCCCTTGTATCTGCACAATGTTAAACTAATTGCCCCCACATTTCAAATGCAGTATCAGGAGCTATAGGATGGTTTAAACTGAGCTCTGCCTTGTGACCAAGCTCTATCTCAAGAGGTTGGCATCAGTGTGCATATGTCTTATTCTTTGAAACTTTCTTTCAGAACAGCATACTGAAGCACGGTGGTTGACTATTTAAGAGAGAGAAGGAAAAGAAAATCAACAACCAGAGTCATGCTAACACCTTCAGCAACTGTCAGGGATATTCTGCTATATAATAAAATAAGCCAAATTTCAACATGTATGTTCAAAGACCTATTTATAGAGAAAAACAACAGAATTTTTAGAGCAGTCATCACTCTGAGGTCATCAGAGAAGTACAAATGACAAATATGCACAGATGAAAACAATGAAACTCCATATTCTCATTCTATGCTTTAACATGTTCCTTTGACAGCCAGAAGCTCTGGTGGGATATCAACACTAAAACACTAAAACCAATTTCTTCTGGATTCTGATACAAGCGATCTGTCTTGCACCTGAAAAGCAAAGCAATCATGAGTTTTGAACTGAGAACAAAGATGTGTCATACATGTCATAAGGGCATGTGCAAGTTCTACAAAAACAGCAAAAGAAAAAGTAAACTATGCCAAGGGGAATTTCAGATCACTTTCTATCAGTCTGTCTGTGGCAGATTTGATATACTGCATTACCGAATCACAAGATATTTATCAGCTTAAGTCAGGCTTTCTCTTTCTTGTCCACAATAGAAAAAAAAAATCTATCATTTTTATTTTTGACATCTGAAAATATTATACACCTTGAAACAAATGGAAAGCTAAATGATAAACTGAAAATGAATATTTCTTATTTCTGTACTTAGAATCTCTCTTTCCAATGAAGAGAATAAAGTCACAAACATTCCTTTAGATAATTTAATTTAACCTTTTCACATGCAGGGACATACAGACAAACTGCAATCAGTACCAAGGTTTCTGGCCTCATCTTGCCATTTACTCACTTACAACCCTATTTCCCAAACACTTCAGCCCAAGAGTACTTCTACTGAAAGATTTTAACTTAAGATTTTCTCCAGAGATGAGCAGCAGCAGCCAGCCTAGCAAGCACTGACCCAAAGGAGTCAATTTGTAGTAAGTTAAATACTGTTTAAACTGATAGCCATTAAGAAAAAAAAACTTAAAACTAAGTTAGGTTTGAGAATTGATAGTGAATCCAAGGACAGCATGTAAGCATATGTGAAGGGGAAATGTTTTTGAAACACCAAACAAAGGCAGTTTCCAAACACCAACATCAAACTCTTTCAGTATTTGCAGTCTAGCAGACTATAGAATACTTAACCTTAGCAACTGATGTCTCAGCTTTTTTCTCATTTATTTAAAGAATATTGAGGTAAAATATTATTAAAAAAATTCCATGCAAATATATCCTAGATGATAGTGATATGCTTCTCTATATCACAAATCTAGGAAATACTAAAATTCACACTGTAACTCTAATCTGTTTGAAAGAGCACTACCACACCAAGCAACACAGAAGTTTTGAAGTTGTAGTTGGTTGAGGGTGGAGAAAAAGAAGGAGCAGCATGTATCTGCTTCTCTGAAAAAGGAATTTTCATTCAAGAATTCAGTGCTCAAGTCTGTGAAGTGTAACATGGTGAGACTATGAGTCACATGGGATTTTTTCATCATGCAACTTTGTGCTTGATTTCTAGCTATGAGGTACTATTTTACTGAACAAAAACTTAAAAAAAAACACAACCAAAACCTCTCTTGCATGTGAAGCTGATGAAAGTTAGACCAATTATTTATGTAAAACCCTTATTTGGTTAAATTATAATCATGGCTTATGGCAGTGTACAGATTTTCTTAATATTGACTGAACTGTTTTCTTCAATGTCATAAAAAATGGCTCAGACAGAAATTATATAGGTAGCATGTAAGATACATATTTCAAATCAATATGAGATAGTCCAATAGCTCTAACAATTAAGATGATGCAGAAGAAAACAGAACTGAGTAGCATTTTCAAAAGTTTTTAGTGTTTTAGTAACTTGTATAAAGCCCCAAATAGGGGAAGTCCTCTCCTTCTCACAGGTTATAAAAACGGTTGAGGAAAAACCTTGGAAGGAAAACCAGAAGACTTCAGAGAACTTACCATTTTGGCATGTATTGTTAATGAAAGCCTGCATCCTAAAATGCAAAATGTAGAAGCATATCTGTCCCCCAGTCTTCAAGTCTACTAGTTCTAGTGGTTAAAGTCTCTTCTACTTGGGAAATGATCTTGAATGGAAAACATCTGAACCACCAGCCACCACATAACTCTTGAAAGTACTGAGTATCTAAATCAGAATCATATGGGCTCTTGGAGATTAACTGAAACCAAGGAGTACCTGAATGTGGCACCCAAAATGGCAAAGAGCTTAGACAATTATTGACCAAATCAGAGAATCTGAGAAAAACACTGAACAAAGTATGATTATGTGTCAACATGTGACCATAGTTAAATTGTCTGCATATGTAATTATCAGGGAACTTGCACATCTTATTTGAATCAACTACAAAACAGAGTTCTGTCCAAACTTCAACTCTTGAGGGATGTTGATATATTACTAGTAACCTGTAGGAGTTACTCAAAACATCAAATCATCAGATGACTGCCACTGTCCCAATACACCTTTGGGAAGCAATCTGACTCCAGTATTTTTATGAGGATGTAATCAAGGTCATTCAGCAAAATGCCATTTCAGCAGAACATTAGGGTTCCATTGACATTGTCTCCGGGAGCTCAAAGATTGCTAGGAAGAGGCAAGTACACCACATTTCAGTATTTTCTCTCTGAAGCCTAAATTACATGTCCTGGAACTGCCTCACTAAAAGTAATTGACTGGCAAAAAATTCAAATTCCCTTATTTGTTTAAAGGAACCTAACAGGGAAGCATGAGAAACAAATGCACAAACAAAACATGTCCAAGAAAGAGAAGCATAGATTTACCCTGGAAGGGCTGCCGAGAACCACAAAGCACAGAGAAAAGGGAGTCTTTGAGTCAGCCTGTGGTTTTTATGCTCCCAGGGAATCTTTCAGGCAAGCGATGCAAAATAGCAGGACTATGGATGGACTATGAGGGCTTGAAAGCTTCTGAGCTTTCAAGCCCTCAGCACTCTCTTCAAAAGGCTTAAGATCTTATAATTGAAGAAGATCTCACAAAATTCACATTGTTCCCTAAAACAAACCACAATTTCACCATTTCATGATTTCACCTTTCCTGAGGGTGAATGAGTAGACTAAAATGGGGAAAAGGACATGCATCCCCTTAAAAAACTTTCCATGGAAATCACTTAAGTATAGCTGTCAGAGCAGCCCTCTGAGCTGTCAAAATGCCGCCTCATATATCAAAGTGGGAATGAAAGCAGGTAGCAAGAAAATTTGTAACAAATTCCCACTGAGTTAAACTATACATTTCCATACTAAATTACACAATATTTTCAGTATTATTTTCCCTATTACAAAGAGTTGACCCTAAAAATAACTGTAAGTCTTTTTAAGTCTTTTTTCTGGCCATTATTAACAGTCTTCACAGTTATTCTCCAAAAATATATTCCACACGGATTTATTTCACTATTTAAAACAGAAGTTTTTAATTCAGGAAGAGAACACTCATCAGATTCTACCTTAACTTAAATATTTTTTTTTTTTAAAACATGCCAGTGCAGAATGGAAATGAGAATAAATTTCCCCATGGAAAATAGTTAACATACGTAAGATAGCTAATGGAAACAGAATTGCACTGATGTATTTTACATTATGAATACACATACATATGTTATTAGTTCACACTTACATCGTGCTCCTTATCTGATAATCCTCAAATGTGTTTAAAACATTAATGACTTTATCCTCACAGAAGCTCTAGTATGTTGGAAATATTTTCCTATTGATTTTATTTCCCTCATGAGCTCACTGGGCACACTACTGCATTGTGTCTGTCTCGACAGTGCCTATCAATGCCATGGAGAAACCATCATTAGCAAATTCACAATAATTAATAGGTCACCTTGGAACACCAAAATTAAGTACCGTGTACATACCCAGAAATTATATGCCACAATTATTATAAAACCATACCATATTCTTATTTTTATCTACTTGTAACCCTTCATAATCCTATGAGAGAGCTGTTAGTAGTGTTACACACCACACAAAAACTACAATGCAAAAGAATACTGTCAGTATTTCAGAGAATTTACAGCTACATTTAAGGCAAAAGAATAGGCAAGAAAAGCAAGAAAAAACATAATGTGATTATAAACCATAGGTTATTGGTATTTATAATTAAAACTATTAGGACACAAAGATCTTACAAAGATCACTTATGTGTGAAAGCCACTTAACTTGGTCCAAATAGGTCACTAACAAAGAGGACCTTGAACAGGATAATAAAATTCACTTTTTGACAAAAAACACACCCATGCTTTAAGATTACATAAATTGTTTAATTATGTATGGGCTATTTATAAGAGGATTATATCGACTAGAGAAGTGTTTTAAATATTAAAAGCAGCACATCTTCCCAGCTTATTTATAAGACTTTTCTATAAATTATTAGTATATTTCAAATTTACAATACTCCTCATGGGATATCTACATAGGTAGAAGACACTGGAAAAGGTGAAAAAGCTGGAATTGATGAGCACAAGGTAGTATTTCTTAAAAAAAACCAGACCGTCAGAAGTTAAAATATCAACTGGGATGGGATTCATGCTCCTCTTAGACTGAAGAAAATTTTGCCTATGGATGTATATACTGGTGTCTCAGTTATTACACAGCTGTCTCTACTATCAATGACTTACATCCTTTGAGATGTAAGATTCTTTTCTAAATAAATGAAAAATCACATTTAGGATGCTATTTGTAGATATTTTCTGCAGGGTAAGAAAGAATTCTCATCTCACTAGACAATCTTAGTGAAAGGTTTTATGTATTCCTTAAAAAAAAAAAAAAAGATTTTCAAGTTACTGTAAAGACCTCAGTCCTTCAGCTACCTGAGAAAAAAGTTCACATGAGATTTTATTTCATTTTGTATTTGAAACTGTTTTGTACAGCATGTTCCCATCTTTATCTCTACCGATGCATATGCCAAAAGAAGATAAACAGCTATCATCCCCCAAAAATGTCAGTCTCGAGCAGGTTATCTTACATCTAGCTTGCAGTGTGCTTCTTGGAAACTGGATATAAATGATTTCAAGCAGTGCTTGGAAGGCTTTGCTTGAGCGGCAGCTTAGGTCAGGCTTTGTAACAGAAGCCTTCATTCCTCATAACCAGAGTCAGAGCATTCACCATCCAAATCAGGGTGCCAAAAAAATAGAAGGCTGAGAATCCCCACATTATAATAGGTTTACATTGCTGCAGTTACCATGAGTATTGCTATGCCCTCAAAGAACAGGAAATAGTATTTTGCCAAGTATTCAAAGCAAGTACTTCATTGCCAATCCCTGGAAGCTACAGCAGAGTTCTTTCTCTGCTTCAGCAAACTTATATTGCTTATACACATATGTGAATTAACTGGAGTAGTGCTCATTATGTTGTTTAGATTTGCAAGTGGGCACATGAGCATTTATTGGAAGTAAGGCATTACATACTCATCTTAGTGGTTAAAGATTAGGTAAACTTCTAAAGTGAAAATATTTAATATTGTCTAATACCTGTGCTGTGTATTGTCTTTGTGCTTTCATATCAATAACAGCATTGAATGAAAGAAACCTGCACTTTTGTTTTCAACATTTCCTTCACATTTCCTACTCTATAGTCTCACTGCATCAATTCCAGCAGTACATATTATGACAGATTTCAACCAGATTATGCTCCTTTCACTATAAAATTCATCAGTTTCTAAGATATAAAGTGAGGCATTGCACTTCTCAAACCATGGTCATTCAACAAGATTCCAAAGACTGTTCCTTCCTGAGGCACTGAATATGTAACTACTGTGAGCTCATGTAAGGAACAGCATTGCTGTAAGCTCAGAGAAGGCAACACTTGTATAGTCAAAACTGGCCACACAGTACAAGGAAACGAGGAGGTGACTAGAAACTCATTAGTTAAGAATAATGACTCTGCACTGTAAAATACAGTTTCAAAGTTCAAAGCATTTTATATAAGATACTCAATAGCCTAAACTGACAACACATCACAGATTGGTAATCATCATGGTACGTTTTTCCACAAAGCAGGACACAGACTTTCTAACTTAACAGGCAAGAAAAAGACCAAAGTGTAGAAGTAGATTATATGACCAACTACATCACTTAATCACATATAAAACTTTGCTATACATGCAAATGCATTAGTTCATTTGTATTCAGCATGTCACAGCAAACGAATACGCTTGCATTAGCTCTGAGATATCTTGCTTCAAAACCTCCTGAGGAAACACTCAAAAATTTACAATTCTTTTTCTTTGGCTTTCTATTTGAAATTTGCCAAGGCAGAATTGTACTTTAAAAATTATTTAATCACATGAATATTTTAGAGTCAGTCTTCAGCCATGAGTCCACTTGTTTGAGTTTTCTTGAAGCTTGTTCTTGGCTTGAGGTGTTACATAATAAATAATGCATGTAATCCATAAAACTGCTTACCTATAAACACGGATGCACGGAGGGAGTTTAGTAAAGCCTTTGCAACTGCCCACAAACTGAATTCAGTAGGAAAAAAGGAAAAGAGTCAATAAAATAAATTACTGTGGAAGAAGGGTGGATGATTCCTCTTAAACAGAGGCTCTGAAGGTTTTGGTTTGTTTGGGTTTTGTTTTGGTTTGTTAGTGTTTTGGTTTTTTTTGTTTGCTTGTTTGTTTGTTTTTTGGTTTTGTTTTTATACAGAAACTATTTTAACAGCATTTGTTGTCTTCAGAAAGTTTCTTAATGTGTATAACTTTGTACCTTAAGTAGAGAAGATGCCTAAGGGTTTGACACTTTAATAGTGCATGGGAAATGAACAAGCAATACATACATAATTCTTTCCTCATTATATGGCTTGTCAATGTTATCCTGGAGATTTACCCACCATAGTCATAAGAAATGCAGAATCTGTATATTCTGAAGATACCGAAAAATACCCCTTTAAAAAGGAACAACACAGGTAAGTATGTGGCCATATGGATTTCTGGCAATCATCTGCAGAAAGAGAGTAGTTTTGGAAATACTAATGACCTAAGTGTCTTGTGGGACTTACAGAGAAAATAGTTCTGACAAAGCATAAATATATTTCACACTAGAATTTGTTATATTAAATTAGTTTCAGCGAAGAGAAGTCCTCACCCAGCAGTGAAATGAGTTAGATGACTCAACACACATTCTCCACTGCTGTTTTCTATTATTTTATCTTATAGAAATAATGTTCAGAGGTCTCTAGACCAAATCCCTACTCAAAGCAGATCCAATCAGATCAGGTTGCTCAGGAGCACACCCAGTTGGGTCTCGAACATCTCCAAGGAAAGAAATCCCACAATCAGTCTGGGCACCTGCTCCAGCATACAGTCATCCTTCATAGTGAATTTCTACCCCCCTAATACATCATCAGAATTGCAGATATTCAGATTCTTTATTGCCTCTGGTTCTACCACTGTGCACCTCTGAGAGGAGCATGGCTCCACCATCTCTGCATCCTCCAATCAGGTTTTGTAGACAGCAGTAAGGTCTGCCTCCTCCTGCTCTTCTCTAGGCTAAATAGACCCACTTCTCTCTGCTTCATGGGCTCCAGCTCCAGCCACTGCAGTGTGATCTTTTCCTACAAAGAAGCCCAAAACTGGCCACAGTTTTTGGATTATTTGAGAATATACATTTGAAAAGACTGCTGACTGAATTATGGCTTTAAAACATAGCCTGAAAGGAAGATGACAATCATATCCTACAAAATTTTTGAAAAATCTGTATCATCTTTCAGATTACATTTTCATAATTAAGTACTTTAATGATTCAAAATTAATCTACAAAAATAAAATACTGATTAAAATTTTTGAATAAACCATTATGCATGGTCATAAAGAATGCGGTTCCAAACAATGTTATGGATGGTAATGTGCCAGTAGAACTCAAATAAATCCTAATTATACATCTTTTAGGCACTAGATAAGTAAGACATTAAGGCAACCATTCCACTAGATATTATGAATGGCAAATAGAATCTCTACGGAGATCACTTCAAAGGCAAATTTCCTGCATCCATAAAATCAAGTTAAAATTATGTTCTGCATGGATCTTTTATATGTGGTACTGTTACCATGAACAACCAAATTCCATTACAGATCTATGAGCAATGGTTCTCCATTTTTCATGAGAGTTAAAAAAAATATACTCTTTAACTAGATTTTCATTTGTCTTTTGATTTTACATTAAAGGTTAGTTGAAAAGGACAGAGAGAGCATTTCTATGCACTTTTATCTTACCTCAGACTTGGGACATGATCTTTAATCTTGGCACATACAAAAATTCCTGTGATAAAACTTGTTGTATTGTCTATGAAAAAGAATTGCAGAATCAGGTCTATTTAGATTTTCTATGCATTTTTTTTCTTCTTGCATCATTTCATGACTGTGATGAATTGACTTTAAAGTGAATAGTGAAAAGCACACACTGGAGCTGTCTCTTCCTTGAAAGCCAGGTTACATATTAACAGAAAATAAATTAAACTTATTTAATTTCAAATTACTTATTACCAATTACAAATTACTATCATCTCGTTAAAAGAACAAAGTAATGCTCAAGCCTCATTATTTGTACATTTTGGGATTTGTTTTTCAACTGTTTTCTCTAACTATTACTCATCACAGGTAAACTTAATTGGAAGTAATGTCTCAGAAGTGCATATAATCATGAAAAAAAAAAAAAAAAAACTGAAAGCATGTGGGACTTGCAAGGCTTTTCAGTACATTTGAACTTTTCTTTAGGGCTCTCCTGAAGAAAATCAAGACTGATCTTTGACAACGTTACTTTATATGAATTGTCAAATTTTGCAGATTTTCAGATGTCTTTCTTCTCAAACGATGCATTTCTCTCATGCACCTGGAACTTTAACTTTCAAGATTGTTAAAGTTTTACATAACTTCAGTTAGGCCAGACAAGGACAAATTAAAAACATTTAGCTACTTCCACCTTCAGTGGCAACTGGCACTAGATTAGAGTGTTTCCTGTTTGCAGCAGTGTAAAGTACAAATTTTTTATAAGGACAGAAAAGAACTGGGCATTTCCAGTGAACCTGGTAAGGAGACTGGTGAAGAGGCCAGGTCTGCTTGCCTGCTGCTAGGTTTGTCTGATAAGTAACAACTTTTCCGTGAGATACTTAAATGTTTCTGCATTTAAATTTGGTATATAGGAAAAATCTTTTTTTCTCCAGCTCTTAAAGGAATTTTTTAACAGTAATGTCTGGGCATCACTTAAGATGTCAGTGGCGTACTGTGGTAGTTCTATAGAAAATTATAACGTTTGTTCATGAAAGTGGAATGTTTCTTTTAATTCCAGTATCTTCAGTAGTTTCAAAGGATTTTGTCATTTTAGGGGGAAAATCTGTTATGGAAAAAGAAACTTTAACTTATATTTAGATTTTAATTGGATTACTTCTTTACAAATGTTCACTCTAAAGAAAGCAGGACATACAGCTGCCCAGTTATGGCTGTCAATCACTCACTGAAAGTCTGAGACCTGCAGCTCTCTCTGAATTCAATAGGAATACTGAGTGCTGAAGTTCTCTGCAAGTCGGGTCAGTTTTTTTTCTCTTTATTGTTTGATAGCTTTAAAAATGTTTGCTAGGTGACACATACGTAAGACTTGATTTATAGCATCTTCTGCCAAGCAACCCCCTTCTCTTTTGGCAGTACTATATTTTTCTGTCCTTCACCCCATCGTCCTATACCCTTCTCCAGCAAACCAGTGATTTCAATATGAGTTCTCAGGGCTACAGAAAATGGTTAACTTCCTTACAGTACTATGCTGGATATAAGCTATAGTAGATGAAGTAGATCTTGGTACAGTAAAACACTCAAAACCAGGCTAATTTTGACATTTGACATGTGTGTCACTAAATGAAGCCTTACAGATAGATGTTCTAATTTTCTAAATATTTTCTGAGTGTCCTAATCCTGGAAGTATTTAATTGTACGCACTCAACAGGTTTCTATTATTGAATTCAATAGAATCAAGATTTCATCCTCTGATTCACAGAAGCTACACTGGATTAATCACAGCAGCTAATCTTAGGCACCTACATATAACTTTGAAAGAACAACATACTTAGTACTATTAATGAAAGTTCTTCTGCAAAATTGTTCAAACTTGTGATTTTAAAAACAAACAAAGAAACAAACAAAACAGCAACAGAATGAGGGGAAAAAAGCATTCACTCTCCTGCTTCCTCATTCTGTTGCTGCCTTAGTTTCAGGCACTGAAATAAATTGTTTTCAGCAATACTTTTGTGACTAGATTTGTGCACGTGTAACAGGACAAGACTTGCCAAACCTCTATTACAGGAAAGGATTAGAGAATAAAATTTACAACAACTCTTTTTAAATCCAATTTAAATTTTCTAATCCTTATGTTTTTTGAAACTGGTCAAAAAAAATTAAAAAAAAAAAAAAGCACACAATGCTTTTCCTTTCCCCCCTCATCATTTTCCTTCTAGTGGAGTAGATTGTCTTTGCAGCCAGCTGAGCTCTTCCCATCATCATGTTGAGTATCTCTTCCTTCTTTCTCCTAGAATAAAGTTACTATCTTGTAGAACTATATTTGCTCACGCTCAGCTTCGTAAATGTTAAAATGCAAGTATTTCTTTTACAGAGGTAATTTGCAGACTTTCCAGTGGCTGCTTTTCAGTGCATATTTTAAGATTTCCAAAAGTTTTATTTCCTGAAATCTAATAAGCTTATGATGTTAGTATTCTTCTAGCCAATTCCTTGGAATGCCAACTTTCAGCTACCAGTTCCACATTTTCCTATTCTCACATTCTTAAGTTTTCGTAGTATACAGAACTAAAAACTGACTTTATGTTGCTGTAGATCATTTCAGCAAGTTTATGCTTAAATCAACCTATCAGTGAGCAACAGTACTGAACTTTTTGGCTTCCAGCATACTGACTGTAAAGTGTTATTTCAATTATGATGCCATTAATTTTGACACAGGTGGGCTACTTCTGGGCCAACATTTGTGGTAATCTCATTTGGTGTCATCTTGAGGGCTTCACACTCAAGATGTAACTTTGCTTGCTCAACATATTCTTTCATGTTCCCTCAAGCATTTGCAGCTCTCATTCTACCCAGTATCATTTCCAGGGCCAAATTTTTCACACTACTAATACAACCATCTGCGACATCTCACTGATACTTTCCTTCACTCTATATATATGTGTGTAGACCCTATACTGCTACTTTACTTACATGTGCCAAAAGCCACATGAGCTTTCTGTATTCTTCCTCCAGCTCCAGCTTAAATTAATCTCTTCACTACTAGTATATTTCAGGAAAAAAGTATGCATTAAGCAATGCTTTGAAAATCTGCATGAATAATAGTATTCATCCATTGTCAGCTGAAAAACTGAAAAATTTCTGAAATGCATTGTTAATGTTCCTTTGTTGCCTACACAATGATCTGTATGGTCATAGTCTTCTGCAATCATAGGACTATCATTCACAGGAGTAGATGCATATTAATACTGAAATGGCTTTTTTTTTTTTTTCCCCTAGAACGTGAATATTTTCATTTTTTCCCCTCTCAAGTTAATTAGCTTTCTTATTTACAAGGGAACACCATGTTCTAGTACCATGAAAAGATACTTGGGTAGAATGTTGATCAGAATAGATTTGTAAAAGCATTGTATATAATCTATCTAAAAATAGCATTGGATACATCTATCTTGGATGCAGCTAAAAGCTTCAATGGACATTAAATTAGTATTTTCTGAATAGTTACGCAAATGTTAAAATTTCTTTCAATTCCTGGGGGAAGCAAGAAAATAAGCACTGTTATTTCTATTTTATGGCTAAAGAAACAGAGAGAAGTTAAGTAACTTGCCCATAGCAATGCTGTGAATCAATGTCAGTACCAGGACTAAAATTTATGAGTTTCTTTTTCCTACCAGGAATTCTAAGACACATTCTGCTCTTTTAAATATATGCTATTTAATATTTATTACTACAAAAACATGCAGTGTGCACCTGGAATTGGATCAGTACAAATATGAGCTAATGGTTTATAGTCCTTTGTTGTTAGGTGAGTTGGTAGATGGATAGAAATACTAGTTTGGCTACTGAATTATAACTTTATGCATTTTAAGCCAAATTAGTATTCTGCTAATAATTTGCCTTGCCTTAAAGCTCCTCCCCCTTAGCTGAATGAGATACTGTGACAGTCACTTCCTTTTAAAAATTGCTGCACTGGGTGGTCTTGATTCCTAATGTAGCTATATGTATACTGTGTATTTCAAATGTAACCCTAAGGTAGCTTAGATCAATATTCCTCTTTATAAATAATGTTATTTTTTCATCTGGATCAAGTAGTATCTGGAGGTCACAACTGAAAGGAAGGCAGAACTGCCTGGCAGCACCTAACAACTGCACAGAAAGAAGGGGGTTCTGATAGATGAGAGAAAAAAAAAAAAAAACAGTAAAGACAAAGCAAGAGCAAAGAAAATTTAAGTAGTTTGTGCCACAAGTCTCAGAGTCAGTCAGAAATTCATCACTACTTTTTGTTGCTGTTACTATTGCTTAATAGACAGCTTTGTCCCTCAATTGGCATGCATGCTTCTCCCCTGAAGGCCCAGGTACCGCATTTTCCTTTCAATCTAGGATGACACTCTCCATAGGGTAACATGCAAAAGTTCAAAATGCAATTGTCTGTGGCAAAGCTGTACCTGGAAAACTCTCTAGTGCTGGCCCAAAACGTATTGTGCAGTTTAACACAAATATAATAAAAATTAGGCGGCAAGAACTTGAAAATGAGAATCCAAGATGCAAAGGAGCCAAAAATTCTATCAGTTCAGAAAGAGGTAGTGTGGATTACTATGTCTAAGATCAACTAGACTTCACTGCAATATACTTGTAATACTTCCCTCAAACACATTCTTAAACCAAATTAATCTCCAACATAGAATTATTTCACATAGCAACTGGCACTTAATGGTGTATGAAAATATAATATGGAGTATAAATTAAATCTTGTTAAAATGCTTATCTGAATGACTTACTCAATTAGCTTGAAACATCAGTTAATCAATGAACCAGTGATAGCATTGCTCTAGAAGTATGGCGTAACCTACCAGAAGTAAAGAAAGTACATGACAGAACAATCTGTGGGCACTTCCTACTCTACTACAAATGATATATATGTATATGCAGGAACTTGATTTTGCTACAGGGGATGCTGCACATGACACGTAATATATTCCTACAGATCAGCTAAGAAGGATCTTCTCAGTACTGAATAGCTGTGAAATAGAACAGAAGGAAATAAGAGTGGCAGAAGGAAGAGATGGCAAAGAAACATGTTCAGTTCAAGCCAAAGCATGCAAGAAAAACAGAACAAAAAAAGTCTCAAACAAAGGAACACACACACTGAGTCACAAATTTTAAAGACATTTGAGCAGTTTTGCCTGTCCATGATACTTTGTATGAACTCAGGAATATTTCCTGTTTCGGTACTATGCCTTACACATCCCAAACTCAAAGTAACGACAGCAGTAATAACTGTTTATACTTCCAGCACAATCTAAACTAACAGCTGCTGTTCATTTAGTACAACACAGATTTAAGCTCCATTTGCCTCTGTATCTCTCTCCTACACTTCTAAACCTATTCTCTTTCAATCCTGCCAAAAATCAAGAGAAATCAAATTAATATAATTAAATATATAAGTACTCTAAGAAACTGTTTTCTCATCATTTCTACATCAATAATGCCATTTAGATTCTTCAGTTTGTTTATGAACAGTTTGCCAAAATATTTATATATTAAGCATCTAAACGTTAACACAAACCAATAAAATATCTTTGGGGCTTAGTATGAGGTTTGACTAAATACTTACAATGTTCAGAGAAGTGAATAAAAGTTAACAGATCGTTACAACTAGAAGGTTCACAGATGTCCACTCAATTTGCCAAGGAAATAACATTAAAGAAGTACTGATACAAAACGTAGATTATGAAGATTACCCACTCTGGTGTGGGATTGCTTCTGTGGGTCCAAAGCCTTCCAAACAGAGCCAGTGGTAACACCTCAAGAAAAAAAGATCTGTCACACTACAGAAGAACTGTATCAGAATGGAAACAACATGACTGTGGTGGAGTTATTCTGACCACTCTCAAAAGACTTCACAACTCTCAAGAGTATTTACAACAACCTTACAACACAGTTCTTTTATAGTATATAAACTGTGGTGGAGTTGCTCTTTATATGAGAGAGTAACCGAAACGTATCCAGCTCTACCTAGAGGGGGTTGAAGAATGTGTTAAAAGCTTATGGGTAAGAAGGCAGGCTAATATGGGTGACACTGTTGCTGGTGTTTGCTACAAACCACCAGATGAGGAAGAGGAAGTTGATGAGACCTTCTACAGACAGCTAGAAGTAGCCTCATCTCAAGATCACATGCCCTGGTTCTCATGGATGACATCAATCACACTGATGTTTGCTGGAAAGGCAACACAGAGAGGCACACACAGCCCAGGCGTTTCCTGCAGTGCACTGATAACTTCCTGCCACAGGTGGTGGAGAAGCCCACAAGGAGAGCTGTACTGCTGGACCTTGTACTAATGAACAAAGAAGGTCTGGTTGGGGATGTAGCCTTGGCTGTAGTGACCAAGAGACGGTGGAGTTCAGGATCATGCAAAGAAGAAGCAGGGCAATAAGCAGGTGGCATGGTTTAACATCAGCTGGCAATTAAATGCCACACAGCCCCCGCCCACTGCTCCACACCGCCTGCCACATGGTAGGGGAGGAGAATCAGGAGAAGAAAACAAAGCCCTGTGGGTTAAGATAAGGACAGTTTAATAGCACACCACAAAGAATGGAAAACAACAGTAGCAACAATAATACTAGTGAAATAATATATAAAGTGAGTGACCTAAGCCACAAACACTCTACAGCACCTGAGGCACACCTTCCCTAGTCCCACCACAGCTGAAGTCAGAGACTGAAAATCAATGCCCTGCTGTACACCAGCCCCTCCCCTTACATAGAGGGCACAACATCAGTATGGTATTGAGTATCACATTGGCTGGTTCTTGCCTATCCTGGCTGTGGCCCCACCCAACTGCAGCCTCTCCTAGGTGTTTGTGAACATTAACCCTATCCTAGCTGAACCCAAGGACAGTAGGATTGGAAACCTGGACATCAGGAAAGCTAACTTTGACCTCTTAAAAACCTATTTGGAGGAATCCCATGGGCTAGGACTCTAGAAGATAGGGGAGCCCAAGAGAGCTGGTTAACATTTAAGCACCACTTCCTCCAAGCTCAAGATCAGTGCATATCTTTGTGTAAAATAAATCAAGCAGAGGAGACAGAATTGTAGAGTCCTGCACCTGGAGAGGAATAAACCCCATGCACCAGTGCAGGTTAGGGGTTGACAAGCTGGAAAGCAGCTCCACAGAGAAGGACCTGGGAGTCCTGGTGGACACATTAACCATGAGATTGCAATGAATCCTTGTAGCTAAGAAGGCCATTGGTATCCTGGGGTGCATTAAGAAGAGTGTGTCAAGGGAGGTTCTCCTCCCCGTCTAGTCTGCCCTGTTGAAGCCACACCTTGAGTACTTTGTCCAGTTCTGGGCTTCCCTGCTCGAAGGAAACAGGGAAGTACTGGGCAGAGTCCAATGGAGGTCTACAGGGATGAATAAGGGACTGGAACATCTCTCTTATAATGAAAAGTTGAGAGACCTGTATCTGTTTAGCCTGGAGAAGAGAAGACTGAGAGGGGATCTGATCAATGCTTATGAATATCCGAAGGGTGAATGTCAGTGGTGCCCATCAATAGGATGAGGAGCAACAGACACAAACTAGAACCCAGGAAGTTCCACCTCAACATCAGGAAGAACTTCTTTACTATGAGGGTGACAGAGCACTGGAACATGTTACCCAGAGACTTTGTGGAGTCTCCTTCTCTAGAGACTATCAAAACTGAGCTGGATGTGTTCCTCTGTAACTTGACCTACGTGAACCTCCTTTGGCAGCAGGGTTGTACTACACAATCTCCAAAAGTCCCTTCCAGTCTCTAACATTCTGTTACCCTAGGAATTGTCCTGGCTTAAAAGATTCTCTTATCTCCTATATCAAATACAGGAAGAACAACTACAGGAACTCTGCTAGCTCTCCATGCAGATGACTCATTTCAGAATCACATAACTACAGCATTAGGATGCAAGTTACTATTAATGCTACCTATGTAAATATTAAAAAAAAATCCTGAGGCAGAAAGCTGTAAAAAATAAAGAGCGTAGTAACAACACGCTACGTTGTATATATATATGGTTACGTAGTGTCTTAAAGTGTCTGTAGTGTCCTCTCAGACATATTACCACTCAAAAAATTTAGATTTTTTAAACTACACCATCCCTTACTTTCAGCAG
>NW_008630126.1:0-24022 GCF_000691845.1 Merops nubicus | reverse complement strand
AGGAATGGAATCCTAGTTTACATATGAGTTGTGAGGAATATAAAATTACATTAAAAAAACTTTATAAAAAAGGAACTTGAAATTTTAATATATTTTTATATGCATTATAAAGGATCCTCTCCCATTTTTCAAGCCAGCAGCATATGAGTACTGAGCTACACTGTTATAAAAATAGAGAAAGAAAACATTAAACATATGAAACAAAAAACAGCTGGCAACTTTTACTGTTGCTGACATTGACCTTCCAGGAATACAAATACCTGCCATAGAAGGCAATGCAAGTATCCCACGACCATTAATAATTAATTACTTTCGCAGCACCTCTTGAATACAGTTCTTCACCTCATTATGAGGTGCTTCAAATTTAATTACTTCATATTTTACTTTTTTTTTTTTTAAAATGTTATAAGATAAAAAGGTGTTTGGCAAGCCACCTGCTTTGATCAAACTATCTGATTTAAGAGAAAAAGAAAATGAAAATTTGATATGAAATCTGTTGGTAACAAAACCTCCTGTGTGCACAAACATATCGGATTTCTTAATAACATTATTTATATTAAAATCTTTTCTTATACAGTTGCAAGTATTTCCCTTACTTTTCCTCTGTAATTTTTTAAGCACCTCTTATCTTGGTGCCTGACAGTTCCTGGTGTAAATTAAAACACAATTACATCAGAATTTCAACTATAGATTTCTTCCATGCTAGGGAAAACAAAAGGCAACAACAGCAGTAAAAAGAGACAGTTTGGAAAATTCCATCATATATGTAAGCAATATTAATACTTCTCAAAACTCCCTATATAGACGTTCCTTGCAATTTAACACGTTTATTTTGCGCCTCTAAATAAACCAGCCATGCTGAATGCAGCACATAGACTGAATTAATTATCAAAGGAAAATGCCTCTGTAGCTCAATCATGGTATTGTAGAAGTGACATACAAGTTTTTAATTAGAAACAGTGCAGTACTGCTAGCCACATTCTCAATCTCATTTAAAATATTCCAGCACACAGAGACGGATGTATTAGGAATACAACTACTTGGGACAGAAAAACAACCAACAAAATGCTAAGGAACACAATGGCTTCCCTAAATTTCGCCAAGACCAGTCATGTCTCTGAAAATCCATCATCAAGAATAAGTAAATATGCTTTAAATACATCATTCCTCATTCAAACGTGTAACGGTTCACACACAGACTGAGCCTGAGGATCTGCAGATCTCAAAGGGGTATTTTGGATTACTAATCTATTTGCCTTTAAACTGGGATCATTTGTTTCATCTGTGAATGCAAAACCTAGAGATAATGAAGTCTTTTATGAAACTGATAAATAATGTCATATAGGCAGTAAGTCCTGCTCCACATGTTGAAAATAGTGTGCATATATGTTTATATATATATATATATGTACACATCTCTTTAGTTATATGTGTAGATGTACACACATATTCTACTTCTCTGCAAAAATTCTAGAATACCAACCTTCCTAAAATGGAAAAGAAAAAAGAAAACTGATATAAATGCATTCTCAGTGTAGGACAAGTCTGTTTAATAGCTTTATAGACATGTTTGCTCAACTTTCTTGAAATTCAAATCTTAAAAAACTTTCAATGATTCGATCACACAGGGGACTTGCTCTGTTTTGAAGCAACATGACAAGGAGATGATAACTAACTACCAATTTACAAGAGTGAAAAACCTGCTAATATTCACAAAACTGAAGTGAATTTATTCTGAGAAGTGATACGCTGGATTCAGTAAGACTGCACTTATGAGTGTAATTTTCTGCATGCATAATTTCTACAACACCTATTCCTCACATGGAATCAAAAGAAAAAGTCAGAGTTTACATAATTTCCATTCAAATCTAAACAAAATGATCAGAAAATTTTTGTAAGTAAGGAACATGGTTTAACTGAAGTAGAGAAGAACTTTTTTCATCATGGCCAAGATTACCTTTTTCAGTTGTTTATCTCCTTTACAAAGAATGCTTGTGTGTTGTATTTGTAAATCTTTGTATTTACCACAAATTAGAATGAAAATCTGTTTAGCCAAATGGTCCAAATATAAAGGAACTAGTGTAACACTAACAAAAAGCTCTCCACTACATTGTTGGAGGGTCTTTTGATAGGCATTGCAACTCAGCAGCACAGACACATCCATTTGGAATAATATAATTTAAAAAAAAAAAAAATAAAAAGCCAAACACCATACACCACAACCATCACTAAATTACACTCAACAATATTCTAATCCTGTCTTCTGCAGTGCAGGAAATTTTCCATCTTTTTCAGCCAAAGAAATTTTTCAGATATATTCCTGTTTTGAAGTATCTGTATATTTTATGGATGAAACCCAAGAATCTAAGGGCAAGAGAATGAACATGAAACCCATAGAATGGCTATCTACTAATTTCTGGAAATGGTAATCCTTAAGTTACAACACCCAAATAAGCACATTTGATTTTGAGCCATGACAAATAAGCATGGCAAAATAATGTTGTGTTCCAGAAGCTAACTCATATCTTTATTCTTTGCCTTTGAAGAAAGTTGTATTCTGTCTTCTCCAGGAATATTAAAAAAATACTATCAAACACAAAGATGAGGTCGGTCTTGCTCGCCATCCTACTCCTTCTTTCCTTTTGCTCTCCTGGGCCCACAGTGCTGCACTGCCCCATTTCCTACCTCCCAGCCCTGCTGTACTGCTTCTTCCCCCAGCCCAGTGGGGTGCCACATCACCTTTAGGGTGATGGACAAGTCAGTCAAGTGCGGTCTGGAGACACTTCAGAATTTCCTGTTTATATTCATATCTAACATTCAGAAATAATAGAATCATAGAATGTATTGGGTTGGAAGGGACCTCTAAAGGCTATCTAGTCCAACCTCCCTAAAATAAGCAAGGACATCTCTAACCAGGTCAGGTTGCTCAGGGCCCTATCAAGCCTGATCTTGAATGTCTCCAGGGATGGGGCTTCCATCAGCTCTCTGGGTAACCTGTTCTACTGATCAGCTGATGGAGGTAGGATCTCTCTTCCATAACAGCAAAGCCTTCCCTCAGTGAGCTGCAGGGAATACCTTACTGTTCACACTAGTCTCAGTGACAGAACCTCTAAAAATCAGCACAGGAGTCGGAATCACACAGCATCATAGATTATGTCAACTTCATAAGTTTAGTAATATGAACTTGTGTCAAACAAACATAAAATTTGATTCCCCCCCCGAATTTCATTATGAAGACAGATTTGTATACCATGGATACAGTCTCTCTACTAACATCTTTCCTTGGCCTTCAGCTTCCTTCACTAAGTCTACTGTTATTGCTATTTCAAAGTTATTATTTCTTCAAAATGATAAATTTCACAACTGAGAATACAGAGAATATTTATGTTGGAGAAATGGCCTCCACACCAAGATAACCTTCTGCGGTATTATTTTTCCTACGCTTTTTGCTTTGGAACTTGGTACCCTAAAAAGACTTTTCAGGATTAAACTTTCAAAAAGTAGAATTTATTCACCTGTTTCCTTAAGAAGAAGCCAGGAATTTTTCTTTTCAGTGAACAGCTACAAAATCACAAAAGTGAACTTGAAAAGACTAGGTAAAAACAAGTCTAGTAGTGCAAAGATAAACATTTAAACCATTTATTTACGACATATTTTAAAAGAATATAGCTTAGGGCCAGGAAAATTAAGAGATGTGCAAATGTGTGTGTCATGTTAATAAAAGCCAGGCAGCCTTTTTAATAATAAGATCACATCACTGTCATGTGCAGTCAGAGCACAGAAAACTCTAAGGGCCTTATCTTTTCCCAGATAAGTACAAACTGTTCCAAGCAATTAACGTTAATTAATGTTACTAATTAAAAGTCTAGACAAGCCAGATCTCTCACCCTGGAATGTTTTTGCCAAACGGTTAATACCTGCAGACTTCAGTCTCAGTGATGGTCTACTAACACTTGACAAGTTATCCTGAATACAGCACTTGGAGCTTGTTGAAGCTTTGTGTTAACTTTGCACCTGCACAGGGCCCCCAGCCTCCAGGAGGCCATGTGGATCAAGTGCTCCTCTAACTGGGGTTAGTCATCTGTATCAGAATCACAGCAGACTCCCTCATAACAAAGTCTCTTTTTTGTTGTTAATTAAGACAGTACCAAAAAAAAAATAAAGTTACTTATTCAGTCATGAGGGCTGAATGCTCCCAGTAGGTAGTCTTTTCACCATTCAATTTCCCTGATGGGACTCGAAGAGGAAATGAAACAACAAATTGTAGTCCTGATGATCTAAGCAGAAGCTGCAATTCCACGGGGAGTCCTGCTAGGTCAATTAGTTCATCATGCTAACAGAATAGCAAGCCAGAGAACAGTGTCCCACCAACAAAGGTTTGAAAAAGTGAAGTTCAATGCCCAGCTGTAAGGCAGTCTCCAGTAGATATTATTGTTAGGCTCAGCAAAAGCACATTTACTGAGTATAAAAACAGGGCAGCAGTACTGAAAAGCCAGGGGGATATTCCCGTACTGCCAGATTCATTCATATGAATGCAGCAGAAGCAGTCCACCTTTGTAAGAACTCCAGGGAACGCTCCTTGTACAAAAGAAGTTCATCTCATCAAAATGTTTCCTTCTTAAATTAGTTATTGAAGAGGTAAGCACCTTTAAGCAAGCATTCCTCTGAAAAGTCAAAGTGCAGTGCTGCACCTGCTGCTTCTCTTTCTTCTAAAGTGTTTTGATATTCTGAAACCTTAGTATTCTTTCACATTCTGTGCTTATTGCATAGTATTGTTTTACAAATACATAGCAAAAATAATTAATAGGACTTCTTTCTTACAATGCAACCCAATAATGCTGTAACATAATAGACAACATTTAGATTTCATTTTTAAAGCAGCACTTAGAGGAAATATATGCACCTGTGCTAAGTTTTTTCCCCTTATATTTTGAATAAGAAATTGATACTTCGATGCTCATTTTATATATTGAAAGTACTATTTTTAATGCCAGAAGAATATGTTTGAAAAAAAAAAACACAATATGGTCTAATTGACTGTTTAAACTCCAGACTTTAACCTATAGTCCTCTGACTGTCTCCAAGATGTTCAAGCACCCATTTTGTTTTCTTAACCTATAGAATCAGAATTACAGAAATATTTTTTACCAACCTCGCAGTGGAATTCTGGGATTAACAGTTTTTCTGAGTTTGGGAACAGAAAGCACTATAAATTCCAGGCAGCTGTACTCTTTCCATCTGCATATATTGATGCAAAATAATTGCTTTACTCAACCAGGTCAAACATTAGGTAGTAAAGTAGTAGACTGTTGTCAATCCTGTTACGTTTATAAACAACTAGTGCATTTCCTCCTGCAAAGCCACTTTAGATACGCCAAGGTTTTGGAATAGTAACAAAAAAATGCCTTCTATACTTCTTTTTCCTATACTATGGTCACAGTTGTAAATGAGGAAGTTGCATCAAAAGAAGCAGATTATTCCATTCTAGTTTACTTCATTGCTATCAGCTACTGCAATATTAGACTTTGATGCTTTATTTACAGAACTCCCACTGACAAAAGATAGCACTGCATAATGAGTACACAAACGCATTTCAAGAGCACATCTTGAAAGCTGTTTTTGGAGAACGCCTTCTGGCTGCAATATTTGAATGGTACTGTACGCTGACAATCAGTAGGGACAACAACACAGATGTGCTTTATTTGGCTCCTAATGGATTCAATCCCAAAGAGCATTAAGTAGAGAGAGGGAAGAAAAATTAAGCTTTACCTTTTTATGAAGCTCTGATCATGCACTCTCTTTCTGCCCACATGGGTTGAGATAGGAGGGAATACTAAATACAGACTATTTATGAGAGAACGCACTCTTTGTTTCTTTTGAAGGAATGATTAAAGCTGTGATTTCTATTAACAGAAAACTCTCTTTAGATTATTACATTTAATTTTATGGCCTTAAGAATAGACTTAATTTAATTTTAATTTAAAAGCATGCACTGAAATGTTTAAATGAAGACTCTTTGTTTTGTCTGTCTGGAAATAACACTTTAATTGTTAATCAGTCCTTTAGAGGTTTTGGAATTTGTTTAACTTAATTAGCTTATTATAATTTTAAAAGCCATTACTTACTTGCAACATCTTGAAATAATTACAGCGTTTCTACAGTGTAAATATATGCGACTTTATACAAAGTCACAGAAGATGATGCATCTTAAACTCAGCACTAGTAGCTAGAGAATTAATGACAGTGCTATCGCTGGTAAGACCATCATACAGAAGATACCAAAGCAGCACTTTTATTGTCTCATTTTACTCTGGAAATCTGTATGCTCCATGCTCTGCGGTCAGCTGTAAAAGACCGTGTCAGGCAGGACTGAGAATACAAGCCTGGAGTGCCTCAGAAGGATCAACAGAAATTATGTAAATATAATACAAACATCACAATCACAGTCCTAGAGTTTTCTAGATGCCAGTGAACAAGCAGAAATAATGCCACAGAAACTTATGTGAAACATCTTGCTAATAACAGGTTATATTGATTATTCATATCAGATGATATCTTAGTTTACACATGCAAATAATGATATCTGATTTCCTTTCATATTCTTCAGTAGAAAGATTGGTAAGTGCAGTTAGGAACCTTAGGTCTATTACATTCATCCTGATGGAAGCAGTTCCTCTCTTCAGCTAAAAAACTTCAGTACACAAAACCACAACTTCTCTACTAATTCTCTTGAATTTGCTTATGAGGAGAAGGAGAGATTCCAGAAACTATAAAAAGTCTGCTGTCCTTATTGTAAGAACATGCAAGTGTCCTTTACAGCTGATGATACTTCCATATGACAGCTGCCAGGGGCACTAATTATTGCCCTATAGTCTTCACATTTGTGTGCCTATTAACAATTATTAGCTCACCGGACTTCAGAGGATTGCTTTATTTCTATCTACAATAGAATCCACACTCAAAAGCTTGGTCTGAGAACCACTCAGTAGTTTGAAAACATCTCTCATAAGTTTCAGACCATTATTCAATTGCATTTGGCATCATTTTAACTGACAGTTAAACCATGCAAGTGGATGGCTGCTCTAAATAATGAGATAATAATAGGACATTGGCTACTTAATTAGAAAATGTTTTATGTCCTAGATTCTCTGTTGTTTAACAATGACCACAGTTTCACCTGATTCTGGACTTCAAATTCAGTCTAACGTACAGAGAAATTTTATATAACAAATGCAAACATGATGAATGCCTCCATCAATGGACTTCTCTGGAAAAAAAACTCTTGTCAAAACATCCTGCCTGGACTCAGCAGATCAGTTGATAAAGATAACAGCATTAATACAACAGAAATCTGTAAACCGTGTAACGCAGGCAGTGATATTACTTTGACCTAGAGCATAAAAGAAACTCTTCCGCAAATACAGTATTCTGGTTCCAACATCTCTAAATATTGTGTTGAAAACATGAAAAAGAGAAAATGAAATGCGACCTCAAGAGCAGGCTCTGCAATGACAATACTTCAGATGTTCAAGTTGTGTACTCAGCAGAAGTTTTGAAGGTTAATTGAACATTGACACTACGAAAAATTTAAAAGAAGATCCTGTACTTAGAATCTGAAGATAGACCACCCATAGAAAACAAGGTACATTTCTAACAGTAAACAATAAATAGAAAATGGAAAACCTGCTGGGGAAAAAAGCACCTTTTCATTAAGTCTTTACATGAACAAAGCTTCTCTTTTTATAAAATTCCCTTTTTAACATCCCTTTTGAAAATATGCTGAGAACCACTTAGGTACTTAAGAACACTCTGCTAGCTGATTCTGAAACTTTATACTCTTTGCCTACAATGTCCAGTAAAACTTCCTTGGATAAAAAAAAAAAAAAGCAGCAGTAGACATTTAACAAAAAATGCAATCAACTTCTTAAAAAAAAAAATGTAAGCATTATGCCAAAATGTATTAGTTGTCATGTTTATAAATTTTTAGAGCAATGAGGCTAGTGGGATTTAATTTGGTAGTCTCAGCTCTTCTCTATTTTTCTGTCTGCTACATGTCTGTATCACAGAGTGTTCTATTATTCCCACAAGTCATTTCATGCATCAAGAATATTGTGATGGTTCTTGGATGAGTCAGTACATTACACTGATTTACTTGAAGAGAGGACTGAAACATTAACATAAATGACAGCTTGGAATACAGATGTGATTTCATAATACAATATGGAAAATATCTGCATTTGTTACCTGATTATCAGTCTCTTTGTTTTCAAAATAAATTTCAGCACAGAAGCCAGAATTAGAAAACTTTAAAAATATATATATATATATTGCTCTCTTCAGTTTTGAGCCAGAAGTACCTCCACAAAATTAGGTGTGTCAACGGTAGAACCAGAAAAGAAGCAAAAAACAATCTAAAACCTCTACACTTTCTGCAGCTATCGATGAAGCAGAGTAACAATGTCCTTGTTATGATCTCAATGGAAATAATCTGGGCCACTGGATGTGCAAATTTCACAGGTCTTCCTCAAGCCCATTTCAAACTGGATTTACACAATCTACCTGCAGTCAATGATAGAAACACACAGCCATGTAATTCAGTCCCTTGAAATCTTCAGATAGCTTTACCATATGGAACTGGTAAAACCTCCCTTCTCTCCTGGCTTTTCATATATGTACTTGTATTTTCCTTTTCCATACAATATAATAAGAATTCTATTTAAAGAATGCAGAAGATTACTACTTTTCAGAGGCACCCACACGGCCTTTCAGGCAAGGAACCACTGCATTTATCCAAGACTTTTTACAAGGTATTCTTTAAAGATGCAGAAGAAAAAGGAAAGAAACCTAATACTGTGTTTGACTTTGATTTTACTTTAAAAGGGTTAGAGCAAAATGCTATGCATTAATACTAAGCAGTGTTTTAACACTGAAGTGTCAAAATACTTTCAGAATTCAGAAATGTTTGTGGGTGAAGAATTGCTGAACAGAACACTACACTAGTTCTTTTACTCTATGCAGAAGTATCCCCTGCAGTGCCACAGCAACTTTTTGATGTATTTTTCAAAAGGTTTTAAACTCAACCTACCAGGTGGTTTTAAGAACTCTAATTCATGTGCTGAAGCTATGTGCCAGCAGTTATTAAAGAACATGTGGCATGCATCCTAATATTCTTACTCTGTGATCAGTCTGTTTCTGTTTATTTGTGTGCATATGTATCTGTATTTCCATATTCATGGTCCAAATCTTGTGACACTGCAAATGAAACGGTGTAGCATTTTACTAGATTCATGTACATAGCAGTGTCTCTACCAACTGAAGCTTGTCAATGAAGAACATTCACTGAATTAATCAGAACAATTTGAAAAGCAGGCTTTCCAGTTTCTACTGGTCTAATAATAATGTGGGTTTTTTCCAAAAGGGATGTAAAGTTTGGTTTAACTCTAAAACAATCAGTACCTGTAGGTAAATGATAAGTGTCTCAGGTTTCTACTTCTACACCACGGGAGGTTTGATTAAGTATTTATTTCCTTCAGGTATATAATTTATTGAGAAAAGCACCCACAGACGTGAATATTTGTGTACAGAAATTACAGAAGAATCTCTAAGTCTGTCTATGAAGAAATTGAAAAGGAAGAGAGAAAAAAATCTAAAATCTAAATTGCTTTTCCCCCAGTATGAGAAATGGCTGGAAGATTATCTCTGCTCTCTGGTTTTAGATAGTGTATTCTTAAACAGAAAAAAAAAGAGTCTAATCTTTCCTTTCTCTGTATCTGAAATAGTGTTTGTAGCAAATGGCAACTCAGTGCTCTTTCTTGAAAAGAAGAAAACCTATTACTCATTTGAATCAGGTGGTTATTATGTACAGTGACAGAAGGACAGTACAAGAGCCAATCCAGAGCTTCCTCTGAGATGATGCCCTGAGACATAAAGAAGAATGGAACTAACATGGACTTAGTGTGAATCCTCAAACTGAAATTTCAGCCAAATCCAAAATTGGATATATTTATCAGAAAAATTTACATTTACTCGAAACAGGTTACAGCATATACTACAGAAGAGCATGCTACTATTAACTAGGGCTTAAGTGTACCCTTATTCAAATTATTAAAAGAAAAACATCAAGTATTTTATACTTGAGTTCATGTAGTTACCTGAGTTTCTAATAAATGTATTTACAGAAGACATTAAAGACACTGAACATTAAAGTGAACCTTGGTCTCTATGCTCTGTCACTGGATACTGATCAAGTTACAGAAAGTAATTGCTACAACCTACTTGTACTAGGTTGTAGTATCCAGTTACAGCCAACAATCAAACCTCATACCACAAATATTTAACTCTCCTCAGCTGTAATCTCAACACAAATGGGGATGGGAGTGAGCTCCACGATGCTATATCAAGAGCAGTACAGGCTGTAAAGCTTCTTTTTGTTCATTCTCCAGAGAGTCAAGAAACCTGTAAACCGGGTAAATTCTGTACTACTGCAACCTGTGATACAGAATACAGTATCTCTACAAGCAGCAGCAACCAGACCTGGTTTTTGTACAACAGACCTTTTCTCTGTAGAGACAGTACAACGTTTTTACTAATAGATAAAAATTTTTAAAGGTAGTTTTCTGCATTTTAATACAAGTAAAATGCTATCAAATGTATTACATGCAGGTATATCTATTTCTTAATGTGTGCAGAGTTGATGTATTGTTTTTTTGCAAAATGTGTAAAACTGCAAAGATGAAACTGAATACTTTATTTCAAATCAACAGGTTTGAATTATTATTACCAAGTAGTTTCAAGAAAGAGAGACAAAAACCCACACAGACTAGAAAATAAAGCCCCCACCTGTAACTGCAAGTAACACCGCTGGATCCCTTCCCCCTGCCAGCCTTGCCTTCTGTTGTTTTGGGCAGTTGCACATGAGTTCTACTTCTTGCCAAAGTTCACTAACTGTCTACAAGTACTTTCTTCCACCCCTCTAAGACGCAGTGTCATTTCAGACTAATGGCAAAGACTTCATGAACACTGGCAGAAAGCTGATGCAGGTACACATGGCTGTAATACAGGAATCTCCACTTCTAGCACATAGAGAAAACCACTTTCCACTATCATTTTTCTTGCCTTTGCAGCTTTTAAGAATTCTTAAAAGCTGCAAAGGCAGAAATCAGTCTGGAGGCCATACTTAGTGTAAGAGTAATGATTTCTTGATAGAAAATAATTTGAGGTCCATGAGGTATGCTCCAGAGCCAGGTTGAGTAAGTACAGCCAAAATACAACCACGGTTAAGACTCCTCCCAGTGATCTTACTTGTGTGCAATCACTGTGTCTTACAAAGCATCATGTAACAGGAAAATGGAAAAATCAAATACAAACCATAACTAATGCAATTCTTAAGAAAGTAAAATCTAACTATGGTTAGGAGAGAGTACTCTGCAGGCTTATAGAGAAGTGCAGGCAGAAATACAAAATTGAAAGTTGTGTGCAAGTCTGATTGGGCAATTAAATACCTTAGGTATAAAAGTTTAGAAAAAGTCTAGGAAAAAAAGTCTACCAAAAAAAGCTCAGATAGGATTAGGTCAGAAATTTTAGTGGTTAATTTCAATTTATAACAGGACAGAAACAGGGTTTTCATTTCAACTTTTAGCAGCCTGCCCACCTTACAGCTCCCCCTAGCTTAACACCAATTCTGATGAGCATTTCCACAAGGAATCATTTAGTCCAAATATTGCAGCATACTGTGTAACATATGCTCTGAAACAAGTCCACAAAAATTTAAAAAATAACACAAAAGGCAGCACATGTGTACATATTTCAAATATATGTTGTAAAATTAAAGGTAGAAAATTATGTATCTCACTTTCCCTTTTTTGCTACTACGTCAGCTGAGTATCTATAAATATGCAACACTGACTAACATACAATTCAGAGTCATTTACAATTGGCTCAGGATCATCTCTTTTCAAATATTTAGTATCCTTTACCTTGCTCTTTAGTCAGTCTGAAGAATGAAAGAGGTACATTAAAAACTCACACTATAAAAAGCAAGTTGTTGAAAAAGAACCTGTTAATATTTATGTTTCACTATTTTGCCACAAAAGACTGTAGAAATACACGTCTCTAAAATAAAAAACCAAGTATGCAAAATACTACTGATAGAATTATATTAACCACTATTCAGAGAGTGCAAAAGACACTAAGATCCATTTCAGTCTTATTTATATACTAGAATACACAAAAAAAACAAAATAAAATCAAGCTTATTTGAGTTCTCTTCGCTGGACAAATTTCACAGCTATTCATTTTTTCCAAGTATCAGTCTTGAAACTCCATTCTTTGGAAATATATCCAAGTCTATACAATCTATATGTACAGCTGTGCACATGGATATCCACAATCGCTATCAGTTCCAAGTTATATATCAGTTATACAAAACTGCAGAAGCAGACACATGGATGCCCCAAACCAGCTTATCTGCATGTTTATAGAATGCTAATAATGTCAGTAACTGTTACACTGGGATCTAATTATTTGTGGCTTCCGTTATTAACAGAGACCAAAGTTTCATGCTACGCTTACTCCAGCCTCACTGTGGATGGCTCCCTGCAGTGCCCACCCAGGTACATACAACCACCTCCTCTGCATCCAATCTAGCAAATATGTGGTCAGTCTGATCAGACTGCTGATCCGGAGAAAAGCTAATCATGTTTTCTTTTGGACTGTCTGCAGCTCCAGCTCTGTGTGTACCACCTTCTGTGCTCAAGAAGCAAGAGGAACAGAACCTTTTAGAAGCAAAATGCCTTTATTTCGGATACACCACCATGGGAAATTATATCCCTAGCAAAACTGAACCAGACAGCAGACCAAATCTGGCCACAGGAGTATATGGTAGTAAATGACATGAACAAAGGATCAACTACAACAATGTGCTAATACACACTGTGCCCATAACATCCCTGAAATGCTATTCCTAAGAACATGCATAAAACAACGTCATCCATTGTGCTTCAGGACCACACAGACTTACATCCTTCTCTTTCTGAAATCAACTATAAACCACATTCAGGTAATACTAGCAGACCTAATTCTCCTGTGAGTGCCTAACTCAATCCAGTTTTCACCTGCTTATGCCTTATTGTCAGAACCTCTAACAGGTTTTAGGGTTTTTTTGCATGAGTACCTACAAAGTACGTTGTGAACTTTTAATAACAATAAGATAGAACAAAATACCACATTATCTTTGACCCCTGAGTGTCTGGATTTAAGCCAGTAAACTCACAGGAAAGACTAATGGAATAATCAATAAAGGAGTAAAAGACAGCACAGCATCTCCTCCAGAGGAGAAAACAGAAGGCACACAGCAATTTATAAACCATGCCAATAACAAGAAAGGAAAAACTGAAGTGGAAAAAGAAACCCAAAACACATCCTCCCAACAGAGCTCCCAGTGGAGTAAAGCCAAATTCACAAAGTCTAATTTTTGGTACCTAGCTGAGATAAAGTACCAAGCTCTCTATAAGTGGTCAGTACTCCTTATCAGTTATCTATAGAACAAGCTTAGCTGTTCAAAATAATCCAAGAAAGACAAAGTCAATAGTAGCCAAGTATTTAATGAACTGCCATGTGGTCAGCCACCAGCTTGTTCTACTGAAGGAATAACCAGCACGTCCTATTCCCACCCCCGGCAGGTTAGCCCCTAAGAGCAGAATGATTTTTCCCCCCCTAACAACCTGCACTAGAACTCTTAAACTTTCTCCCTTGCACATCATGTTACTTTCAGCAGAGCTGCTCCCGGGCACTGGCAAAGTGCACATGAGAGCACAACTCCATTACCACTCCTGCCCTAACTCTCAAAACCAGAAATGTCATGAAACTACCCATGTAATGCGCACACAAAACAAATCTGTGATTTGATGCCAAAACTTATCAAATTATTCTGATTACAGACATAGAGAAGGACAGCAATAGTCATTAAAGACTTCTAAATATAGAGAGGATCACACTGCGGTGAAATAACTAACTTCAAAAACGTTAGGCTTGTTAACACAAACTGTAGCAAGTTTAGTCTGTTTTGCACTTGCAGAGTCAAAAAAAAGGAAAGCCATGATGAGCTGTCAGAACCTAACAGCACAGAGGCATGGGAAGTGCTGCATCGGAGGCCTCATCCTTACTCCAATTAAATTGTGACACAGCAACATCGATTTTAATGGGTTCAGGGTGGGATCCCAATAAGAGTTCCTGTCACCACTGACCCAAATCAGAACTCACTTGCTTTGCTTCAAGCAAAAAGCTTTAGTGTCCACTAACCCCAGAAGCCCTCCTCCCCATCGTAATGAATTTTTCAGGGACACTTTCCATGCAAATATATCTACTGTTCAAGCTGTACTCCTCTGCAGAAGTCTTTAAAAAGATCCATAAACTTTCCGTATATATACAGTTATCATCTCCTATGACATTTAAAAAATATTAAAGTCTTACATATTGAAAATATTCTGCAGGATTTAAACACACATCATAAACTATTCAAGGAGAACCCAATTCTAAAAGTAAACACAATAACAAGACATTGCAGTCCATGTGTACTTGAACATAATATTTCTCCAGAGTTAAGCTTTCAATGCATGCAACATCTACACAAGATAAGTGAACTAGAAAAAAAAAAAGCACAATACTTACTTCTCTGATTTTGGCCATATGTTCAAACAAGCATTACCAATTTTTGTAATTTAAAAATCTAAACTCCTGAGGAGGTGTAATGGAAATACGCAGTACTCAAATGTAATCATTGCTCAACTAAGGATTTAACAAACTGTATTTCAATGATTTTTGAGGTCCCAGTACAATGAACAAACAAAATGAAATTATTAACGGAGTATTTCACAGTTATTTGTTAATTAATCATTGTATTCAGAGATGAAAACTAGTGCCACAGGACATTACCAGAATACTATATCTGATGCATATGCATCATTTTTTTCACAGATTCCTTGTGGCAGTGCTACCTTTTCAAATCCTGCTCATGTTTCATATCACTGCACACCAATGCACAACCACAATTGTGCTATTCTTTGTAGATACTAAAGGACATAGATAAAGTCTATACAGTAATCTTCTGGTATTTTTTAATATTACAAATTGTAGAAGGAAAAGCCCCACTGTGATCATTGAACCGTGTCATGATCCTTCCTAGGAAATCTCTGCAGAGATAAAGATAACACAAACTAACCTTTAGAAATCAGATGAGGGACACAGCTATCATAACAATGATAGCTGAGTTCAAATGCTCAGTCTGCAGGGAATAGGAATATAGCGCACTCTACAAATAAGTTTTATTTCTTTATTTATTTAATCCAACTGGAAACAGATCTTTTCAAGCCTCCACTTGAAAGCTGGAGCAAAAAAATAGGTATGTGTAATGGCTTTACTACCTTTTGCATTTTCTGATTTCTTTGAAATGTATATCAAGAGACAGTTCTAAGATCTCTATCCCAATGAAGAAATTATTGCTGTACTAACACACAACAGTTTTCATCATTATCAACAGAAACTTAGAAGCAATTTGTACTTAAACATTATTACGCTGCAGATCAGCAGCTTGTACCAGAAGCAAAGGATTCTGCCTTCTACATACTTTCTGAGACCAGATGGTACATCAGTAGCCTGACTGCCTTTGTAAGCAAGAAGTGGCATGGCCAAAGCATTCAAGTGATCCTCATTCCCAAAAAAAGTAAATGTTTTCTCCACAATCTGACACCCTGAAAATGCAAGATCCACAGAAAGAACACACAAATTTGGCAATCTGATATATTTTTATATGAAATGTTCAGGGGTGAAGTATTAAGCAATCATATAAATGCATTTGTAGTATACTTACAGCCAGCCAGAATGAGCACATCAGTAAACATAATTTTTTTTAATCTCTACTACTTGACTGAGTTGTGTTCTGCATGTGTGTGCAATGAATGCAGACACAGAAGACACGACATGAGAAGTAAGACACAGGCAGTGAAATCACTTACTGGGCATAAAATTTAAATAAAAGAAAATTACCTTCCTGTAAATATGCAAAAGTGTCTAGTAATTACAATCTGTTTTTTATTTATGTGTATTACCACAAATAAGAAATGTTTTGCCTTGCCTTAGCCATGATCATACTAATTGTCTCTGATTCAAATCCAAAAGCTACATAAAAACTTGTTTCAGTATCTCAATCCTTTACTTTTTTTAGTATAGAAATTTAGCTTATATCAGTGAAAGCTTTTTTATGCATGTCCATCAGCATATTTACAGGTGCCTAAATATAAGCAGTTTGAGTCTTTTTTTCTCATAGCACCAACAAATTCCTCTCTCAGCAGCAAGAATTCAGTGCTTAAAAAATAAATAACTAAAAGATACCTAAATTTGGGGTTAGAAGTCACTTGCGTACTGAAATAGTTGCATTATTCTATTTAGAAGCATGCATTTGAACAAAGTTTTCAATTTGCTAACTGAAATGCTTTGCCTCTGCAATTTCTTCTAGTAAAGGACATAGATAAACCGTGAGTAGAACGTGACCTGTCTATTATGTGCCTGAGACTCCTACAGACTCATGAATGACTGTACCTGAAAGAACTTTCTTTAGAGCCCAAAAGGAGCTGGCTTTCTTGAAGAAATAAGTTTCATTATCATGGAGCAGAAAAGTTATTACAAGTTTTAAGAATCTTTGGCAAGGAGAGGTGCATCTGTTTATATAGCCCATGGGAATGCCCTCAGGAGAAAAGAAAAAACCCATGTCAAATTATACATGTGCAAACTCTCTTAATTAAGCATTTCTGTTTTCCTTCTGAAATTATGTTGTCATGGGTTTGAAAACTCTCATAGAAGTCAAACTGACTTATGTAATGGAGAAACACTGAGAAAAAAACTATGCAGTTTTTCTTCATTTCTTTGCAAGGTCTCCCTTGCACACTTATGAAGCAGCTTATGGGTGTCTCTAAATATTCCACAGCATTTATGAATACAAAAAGGATGTATTTGAGATCCAAGAATAGCTAAAGCAAAGCATGAAACAGGGAAAAAAAAAATCATCTCGTTACTGTGATGCTGAAGAAGCCTCTTAGCTATTTGAGGCATTCTGCATGTATTTAAATTTGAGGATGTTTTTGTCAATACAGTTTGCAGATAATACAAAGGCAGTAGATGCTTGATGAAAGGACTTGTATTACATTTTAAACTATTTAACTGATCCTGCTCTAGCAGTATTTCAAATAATTAAATTTTCACTGGTGAAAATGTATTGAGTTTTTTCCTCCAGGTCAGGCAAGAAGTTCAAGTCCTATAGAAAGACTTATCTTCTTCTCATAGACCTTGATATGTCATATGTCAATTCATACAATCTAATGATCTGGGTTATTTTTCATTGCCCACCCCTACCTCCCGCCTTTTTTTTTCTCCCTGTGGTGAAAGAGTTTTCAGATACAAAATTGGTTTTAACCCCAAATTATATTTTTGGGGTAGAGTTTATCTCTTCTGCCAAACTTTTCATCACATTGTTATAATGTTTTGTAAGGCTGCCAGATCCACACAGAGATGAAGATCAGACAACCCTCAAACAATTGAGCACTCTTTGAAATACCATTAAATAAATTGACTTAAATTGTCTTTGAGATAACTATAGAACAAAGATCCACAAATTATTAGCAGGATAGTTTCAGGTATCAGATGCTTTTTAATTATCCTCTTCACTCTTCATTAGAATGAAAGCTGTTAATAATTAGTTTAAGTGCATTTATTAAATAAACAAGTCTTCCATGTTCTTTCTATGATCTTGAAACAGTCTCACAGAGTATAAAGCCAAAAGAACCACTACTCTTTCTCACTTCTTTCCATCACCATCCTCAGAGTTTACTTGCAAATTGCATAATCCTAAGGAGAAATGTCACTTATAATCTGGATTTTAAGAGCAAATCCATTTAAGCTTTTTAAAACTTAGCTTGCTTACTGCAACTTCCTAGTGTTTCATGATGTATCCAAAAGCAACAGAGGTCCTCAGCAAATTATTAGAAAACTTATATGCAAGTAAACTGTACTTGCAGATTAAAAATGCCTATTTTTAGCAGCTGTAGCTTACCACCATCCTGTTATCAATAAAGTGAAAAAGAGGTTGTGATCAGCACTTATTTTTTTGATGTTCAATAAACAAGGTAGGACATGATCAGCTGGGATTTGGTAGGTAATACAAACCATAGACCACTGTCTAATATGACTCGTAACCATTGAGATCACAGATTCTTAGGCTTCTATTATTGCATCTGAACTGTTTGTGAATTGTAAACATGCAATGCCATTTTAGATTTAGAAGGTCACTTGCTGTCTCTTTTGCTGACCCTAATCTGGGTCTCTGTGAATCATAAGCACTAAGTTTTGCAAGAACAGAAGGATCGCTTACAAAGGAGCTGGGATGTGAGGAGAGTAGTCATCTCTTTTTCTTTGTCCCCAAACCAGTCTTCAAAAGGAGAAGCAGCCAAACACTCCTGAAGAGGAAGGTCCCACAAAATAGCTTTCTGGCCCAAATACAGTGTTAAAAAGCTCAAAAGGATGAAATGAATGTCTAGCCTCTGCAAGCTCTTTATCAACAGCATTGACCTACTCACTGTTGAGCTGGTTGATTACAAGTAGGTGAAGATATAACAAAAAGTCAATCATCACTCCCAAACATTCCTCCCTACCCAGAACTGCTGGCAAAGGGGTTTTCTAGTTAAGAGGTATGAATCCTTTAACAAAAAGGATACTGATTTTGAAAATATTGGTAAGAAAAAATAATGTACTAGAGCCATGAAATAGAATAGAAACAACTTTGGGGTTAAAGAAAACTGGAGTTTGTTGGCACAATGTATAGAGCACAGAACTAAGAGCTGATTAAGCAAATTAATCACTTATGTAACCAAGTGGAACTTTAACTATGGAGCAATAAAAACACTTCATAAAAGGCAAAGGCATTCAGGATATCCACTAATTCAAAAGACTGTTAATCTTCAAACTTGATAGTTAGCATGAACCTCCCCTCTTTAAACCCTAGGGGTTAGAAATAGCTCATATGAACTGCTGAAATGAGAAAATGCAAGGCATGTATTAAATATCCCAGAGGCAGCAGTACTTAGTCCTCTAACAGGCATTCAGACTAGCTCTTTATACCTGAATGCTCCAGTGAGCTCTTTGTGTGTACTATACTAGATGGTATTTTTACCATGACATCAACAACTATGTATCATCCTTCTTTTCCTCTTCCTAGTTGGACTCTAATTTTCTGCACTCAATACAGATTAATCTGTAAACATTCTTCTGCTAAAATGGTTTATTATTCTCTTCAGGAAGCAAAATAAGGAAGTATTAAGAGTGTGCATTTTTTTTATACATTCCAAAGACAAAAGTTTATAACAAAAAAATTTTTTTTTTGGTTTATACAGAAACCAAGTTGCATGTCAGAACAGGAAAAAATCAACACAAATATTTATAGAGGGAAATATGACATTTAAGTTCAATACTATTTGTAGTTATGAAAACAAGGGATCACCAAAGATATCTCATTGAGCTTTCAGTGTAAAATATGTGGACTTTTACAGGGTAACTAATCTATGCTTCTTTTGTAGTCAGAGAGCAACGGAAATTGATAGGATGCAAATGATCAGAACAATTCAATATTTTCTCAGTATCAGAAAAATTGTGCCCATTATTCATGTATACCTTTGATTCCCTGTTGTCCCAAATGACTTACAGGGAGCTCTAGACGAGTAACTCTAAATCAGATGTCTTCATTGCAGGGAACTCTGTTCCTCAGGCTTCATAGGAACCGGCCTTTCCAGTCCAGCAATTAAATTCAAATGCAAAGTACAAAACCACTTAGTTATAGCACTCTTTCTTTTTCTTTTTCTTTTTTTTTTTTTTTTTTTTTTTTTTTTTTTTTTTTTTTCTTATTTCAATAGGGCTTTGACATCTTGGGGTCTTAGTGAAACTACACTTCAAGACCACTAACTTTATCAGCTCCTGGATCTGTTCAGAGCCCTGCACATATAGAAACAAAGACAGAACTACTTAATTAGAGAGAAGCAGTAAGAACTAAAACAGCAAAAATCCAAAACCAAACCCAAACCACACCTTTATACCAGGTGTTACCTACTGCTCATCTCGACTAAACAAAGTTTTACAACTGTCTTTAAGGGTAAATGAAATTATATATCTATTCTTCTCCTGATCAAACAAACAAACTCCCCAGCCCCCACCAGAGTAAAACTGAAACCAAAGTTTTCAGGAAAATATGGTGTGATCATAAGTATCAATGAAAACAGATTTTTACATTTTGACATTAACTGAAGGTGCCATTTTTTAAATGTCTTTTATTACCCAAATGAGAATTAGTATGAATTAATATGAATTTCATATTGGCTTTTGTGAAATGATTCACTATCATTTGAAAATGCATTTAAATATGTGTAAAAGAAAAGCAATCTGAGAGATTCACCTTACACCTTTGGCAATATAAGAAGAAAAGAATGCAGGTCTGTAAAAAAACATACTTCGATATAATTTTTAAAACACCCTGAATCTTTTGTATTTCACAGAACAAGTTTCTTCATGAAACATCACTGTTTCCCACCATAAATCAGCCATTTTGGTAGAGTTTTCCTTGCCACCTTGCCACAGAAATAATAGTGGTTTGTTATTTCATTTATTTAATTTTTATTAACTAACAACAAGCTTTCCCAAATAACTCTGACAGGGATATGTGCATGTTGCATTATGAACTTCCAGAAACTATAAAGGGCCCAGTGGAAAACAGGTGGCCCCACTTTTTCTGATCACTCTGGGACACAACTAAAACTCCAGAGAAAAACAGAACAAAATTAAGAAAAGCAGATACAAATTCTTCCAAGCTTATTTTCTTTGCTAGCATAAAATCTGAAGCAATGATGATACATACATGACTCCAATTTAGTCCTTATTTTCTTTGTACAGAATAGCAGCTCACATAATTTTTCCATATTTTTTTTAAACCTACAGAGTATGCTATACATTATGCAAGTGTTTTTTACATTAAAAAGAATTACCACACATATTGGAATCTGTTTTAGAGTATCATGGTCGTTTAGTCTATACAGCTAATAGTTCTCTAATATTTCTCTCTCACTTTATAAAAAACTTAATCCTAAAGACTTCCTTTTATTTTTAATTGGAACATTTCATACTTATATAAGACATCTGAGCAACAGCTATCAACAAACTCTAACATCAGTATTCATGATATCCATTTTCTAGTTGTTTTACATTCACACGCATTTAAAGAAGCTTTTTTTCTGAGAAATCCTCACTGCTTGTATTAATCTCCATCAGAAAGCTGCCTTACCGTACCAAAGCTGACAATAAAAACAGAAGTATAAGATTAAAAAAATGCAAATAGGCTCCAGCTAATGGACCCTAAATCGAAAAGCAAAACCCATGCCTCAGTTTTCATTCACTGCTATTTAGAATCTATATTAATGTAGTTTTTTTTCTTCTCCTCCTATCTTTTGATTGCTGAGAATCTTGCTTCCCACTGTTTCAGACAATGGAGACTTAGAAAGCAGAAACAGTTTCAAGGGGTGGTGTACGTTTAACTACTACGTCCCAGCCCTAAAAGCATACACTGGCTTTTCTCTTCGTTTGGACAAAAAGACAAGGAGGCTAATTGAAAACTCTTATCTTGACCCATTTCTACTGCTTTATCTCAGTTAAGTACAAAATACAGTTTAATGCAGGAATCACTTCATAAAATTCTTGTCTCTGAATGCAGCTATATTTAATGACAATTCTTTGATCTGACCTTTGACATCTATCACTCCAGTTAAAAATGAACCTTTTAATTTGGCATACAATGAGAGTCTAACTGCAGTTGTATTTTAAAACTAGAGCTTTAATGTAACTTAATTCATAACTATATAGATTTATGATTGCCTTCCTTTAAACTCTTCTCTCCATACAGTTCAGAAACTACATTTTTGGGTGCAGAGCGACTCATTTTTCTGGCACAAAGATTTCAAATCCACAATGAACAATCACAGTTTAGATCTGATTTCTGAAACGAAATGTGTAAGTTATTCGATTTGATTTTTTTTTTTTTTTGTGATAGTTTGATATAGTCATACGTCATTTTTTCCCCCCTAGCATTTATACTAATCTGATTCTATCTTGCAAGGATGAGAGATGTATCCATTTAGAATTCAAACCAGTAGTGGAGGTCAAGCTCAACACTAAATTCAACAGCAAGGAAAAACAGAAGTAGACTCTCCTTCCCTTGCCTGTATGAAGTATTTCCAAGGAGATGTGTGTATGGGAATAAAAAAAAAAAAAAAAAAAAAGGCAATAATTGCAGTTCTCTGTTTTCCGTGCTAAAATATTCCAGCTTTTCCTTCTTAACTGACAAAAAAAAAAAAAAAAAAAGAGTATTTGTTTTTAAATGAGCTATCAGTATTTTCACTTCCATTTACAAAACTACACTGGATTTCTTTGGAGCAGTTTTTACCTCTACATAAGAAAATTATTAAATGTTTTGTTCACAGTATTGCTATATTTATTCTTGCCAGTTTCTGCTGTTTTTTTTTTTCATTCTGGGTGATACCTTGGCAAGCTCAAGTAGTCATGCTGGAATCAATGGAGTAAGACCTTGTGCAACATCAGTGACACAGGATGTTTACTGAAACATTAGACTCCTACCAACAGACCTCTCTGTGCTCATGGCAACAATCCTGATGCTTGTTCCAATCTTTGCTGAAATTAAGGACCAAAATCTGCTTGTACCTACTTGTACTTCTTCAACAGAAGAGCATTACATACCTATTCCTGATGGACGCTGAGCATGTCCGCGGATGCCATGAAGTACATTCCACATGAGAATTTCACAAGTGTTAATAAAGTGTGGCTGAAGCCTCCTCACACATTGTTAAAACTTTCCTCCTATGTCTTGATAGTTGATCAGAAACAAAGTTGGCTTGTATAAATACATATAATACAGCTCAAGGGTTATATTTGACAATAAAAGTAAATCTGTCTAGGGACTCTATGTCATTTAAGACCTAATGCCAGAGAACTAAAGAACCTTTATGACAGGAAATTCTTATGGAAACTCAGGAACACATATATATATATGATCATATAATATATCACGTTATAGTGAGAATTATAGAATCAAGTTTTTAAAATAAAAGACTGAAGGTGTATGAGATCATAGCTGAAAACAATCACCCAATGTCAAGGTACATTTAGGGTAATGACTAAGTTATGACACAAAAAGACCACCTTTTATCTTGTTAACAGGACTTTATTCCTGTGCCACACAGTGGGGCAAAAAGAGAGATTCTCCTGCATTTT
Organism: Merops nubicus; assembly: GCF_000691845.1. Lineage (NCBI taxonomy): Eukaryota > Metazoa > Chordata > Aves > Coraciiformes > Meropidae > Merops > Merops nubicus. The sequence goes on along the minus strand of NW_008630126.1, from coordinate 652 downwards.
TACAGAGATGTACAGCTTTTTTCTTATGTGTTTACACATACGCATACAAAGCAATAAAGAGAAACAATATTCAATGTCCAAAGTGTGAGTCTGGGCACTGGAAACTATAGTTTCCTTTCTGGGAAGTCACATATGAGGTGACTCAGCTCCCAGTACAAAATGGTACTTCTCCCCCCAGCACTCATGGGGTCAGCTATATTACCTCCTTTTTCTAATCCTTAGTTCATGAATATCCTTCCTCTTATATATACTGCAATTCTAAGTCTCAGTCTTCTTTCATTGTGTTGTCCTACACTCTCATATATAAATATCCTTGTCAACTTTCCCTCCTGCACCATTGCTCTCTCAGTTTTACACTGGTCTCAGGACACCATCCCTCCTCTCTTACAGATGAACAAGCAATGTTCTCATCTTCTCAGCTGGCGTATAGCTAAACTCTGGAGTGAAGTCCTTGAAACTAAATCCATTAGTCTGAGCTGTTTATATTATCAAGTCCTCACAGAGAACTTTTAGTAGCTACTACTAATAAAAATTGATCCTGAACCCTGGTAATTAGTTCATGAATGACAACATATATAATGGGTTGGGTTGATTAAAGGTCTGTGGATCTTTTACCCGGTTCTTCTGATCTTAGAATCATAGAATCATAGAA
>NW_008630125.1:619-4580 GCF_000691845.1 Merops nubicus | reverse complement strand
CCCATCATGCACCTGTAGAGAGCTCCCTGTGGGCAATGTGCTCGCAGCAACTCTGGCAGCTTGGAATTTTACTACCACATGCAACACTTAACCAGGAAAACCAGGATACAAATCTCTTTCATAGCCATAAATCGCTTCATTAAGGTGTCAGCAGACTCCAGCAAGACCATCTCACTGAGCTGTGGTCCTTGCTACCAGCATAAAAACAAATGGCTTTTAACAGATAGACAGAACGTGTTCTGCAGAAGAGATGCAGCTGTCAATAAGCCAGATTCCCTCCAGCACTTCTACCCAAAATTTATCACAGCAAGGCAATTAACACCAACTGGCCCCACAATTTGCCATCTTAAGAGTTCTTACCTTAACGAAGCTTTTATTTCAATCTTGCAAAACTGCATTTAAGAAAATTAATAACCTTCTACTTTTTTGAGCACCAGCAAGGTCAGACAATATGCATTTACATGCAATAATGAGAAGACAGGCACCCAAGTCAAACTGTCAGAGTTCTCCATATACTCCCCATCTAGTCACAGACCCTGTACTGCATGGCATCCTTGCTGAGAACAGGAGCTTAAACATGGAATTAACAGCCCTCTCTCAATTTAAGGGCTACTTTTCTATCCTTCCACTGAAAGCACCAAGTAAAATGGTTCATCTTTATTTCAACAGATGTTGTCTGCAGTGATCCAGATGCTGTCCAGGTCAGAGAGGTTCACCTCATATACTGATGTAGGAGACCAGCTATCCCTTTGTCCCCAACTGCTCCAGCACTGCAGAGCAGACACTTCAGAGAAGGGGGATGATGGGAGAAGAGAAGGTCCATGGGCTGGTACTCAGAAAATAAACACAAAGGCTGTAGCATGACCTGGAAGAACAACCTCAGCTGGACACATTCTCATCAGCAAGCACTCCTGGTGAGCCACCTCCATGTCCTGCAGCAACTGCAGTTCTCAATCTCAACGAATCCTAACTAACTCGATTGACTCAGTTCATCTGAATAAGGGAAACACTTTTCACTTCAGTCTCTTTCCTCTCAGTGGAAGTTTGCAATAACTTTCCAATGTGTTTTTGGAGATCAGCAATGTCACTTAAGACAGCCCTTTGCCTCACCTCTCTTCCCAAGTCAGACAGTCCTGCAGAACCAAAGCATTCTGCACCTCTTCAAAGTGCTAGGATAGAAAAAATAAATCCTGGTGTCTTGAGTTACACATCTGAAAAAATGAACACTAACCTTATTTTAAAAGTACATATCTCATTCATTCATAAAACCAATAAGGAAGAGGAACTGATGTGTTGTCGCCTGTTGGAAGTAATTGAGAGCAGAGATCAAATTGCTGCAAACTTAAACTGAGTAAATTTGATCAGATTAGACCTTTGAAACAGCAAGAATAAAACTCATGAACAACATATTTACAATGCCACCGAAATCTTAATTACCCGTTTTTAAGAGAAGACTTGAGGGCACTCCAGTGGTTTAAGAACCTACCGAGCACGGGTACAGTTTTATGGTCTACGCTGCCATGGGAAAATAAAGCACTGCAACGTTCACCTCCATCCCCAGAGCTTTTCATTGCCACTGAGGTGTCTGATGAGGAGAATGGAAGAGAAGATGATTTACACCTTCCTGGCAGCTTGTGTGGCTTCTGCACACATACCTAAGCACCAAGAGATTCACTCAAGTCAGTCTGAAAACCCCACATCTGAAAAAAGCATGCATGAATCCATACTCCTCACAAAAGAACTCATATAAGCAAAACATCTGGGGAAGAAAATACCAGAAAATAATAAAATACACTATTTTTTAACTGGTGGACCAAAGAAGATAGGAGTACGGTCAATCGTTTTCAGTTTATGATCCTGTAATGTTATAATTATCTTCAACTTATCATACACGTCTAAACAAAACCCTACAGTTACGACAGCCATGTTGCCCCACAAGAATCTACCCTAAACCAACCAGAAGGGTGCCTGACACCACTGCAGTCCTCACCCTTCACAGCTGAAAGCTCTCTGTCACTTGGCCCTGACTATTTGCTACATCCCTCTTCCCTCTGTCAGTTGCTCCCTTGGACAAGGTCCTTTTGGTGGCAGGCATGGTTCCACGCATAACAGGGCTGATCCCTGAACACAGTCACTAGGGTACTAGTACCAAAGATGTGCCAAGTTTGAGCTTTACATAAGCAATCCTTAAAATCACAGAATGACACATCAGTTGGTTGGAACAGACCTTTAAGCTCCTGGAGTTCAACCATTCCCCTCAGCACCACATCTCCATGGCTTGGAAACCCCTCCAGGGATAGGGACTCCCCCACTGCCCTGGGCAGCCTGGCACAGCCCTGAACAGCCCTCAAGGGGAAGAAATTGTTCCTCAGCTCCAAACTCAACCTCCCCTGGGGCAGTGTGAGGCCTTTGCTTCTTGTCCTGTCATTTGATCCTTGGGAGCAGAGCCCGACCCCCACCTGGCTCCAGCCTCCTGTCAGGAGCTGTGCAGAGCCAGAAGGTCTCCCCTGAGCCTCCTCTGCTCCAGGCTCAGCACCCCCAGGTCCTTCAGCTGCTCCTCACCACACTTGGCCTCTAGACCTTCCCCAGCTTCGCTGCCCTTCTCTGGGCACGCTCCTGCAGGCGGGTGTTGTTTCTGCACACCAATATCCTGAGTCACTGGAAGACCGCCCCAGGCTAACCAGTTAACTGGTGCTACTGAAGAACATGGTAAAGCCATTTTTCAGCATTGACATGAGAACGGCCTTGACTTGTCCATGGCCATGTCCCAGTGTCTGACAACCTTGGGATGCAGGCTCCTTCCGTGCTCATTTAGAGGCAGATGGACGCACTGGAGAAACCAAATCCCTACAGCTCAAAGGGCACAGACACCTGTAAGCCTCCCCAGGCGTCCTGCCCTGTGTGTAAAATCTGACTGAGAAACAGGAGACTAGAAAGGGCAGAAGGCAAGGCAGGCAACTGTGATAATTGTAGCCCACCAATAACTCCTGTCAATCCACATCAGCTACCGCAGCACTCACAGTTGGTCTTCACTGCAGAATCCAGCTGAAGATAGACACCTTTGCTCTGAGGCTTTTAAAACCTCCAGACACCGACGCTCCTCTCAGCTACCAGCTACTTTCAGTGTGACTTTGGGACTAACAGCGCTGGGAGCTGCGTTGCCCCGAGCAGTGTGAGCCACCTTTTGTTGGAATTACTGATCTTGGGATGGCAAACGGGAGCATGCGACTCCCTCGGATGCCCCAGTTAATCCAGCAGGGCTCCTGAGGAGCCCACGCCAGCCGCTGCCGTCCCACGGGCTGCCTCCTCACCTTTGTTACCAGCAGGGAAATCCTCCAGCAGCAAGGTGCAGGAGAATGCTCCAACCCCAACTGCTACGTCTGTCACCACCCTTCCTATCAGTTCCTGAGGGTTGCTAGACCAAGAAGGATGATGACAAAAATGTTGTCTCTTTTTATATCTGCTAATATTTAACTTGTCGGGGTTTTTGGATAGTTTACAAGTAAGTGTCTGTCATACCCAAGGTGTGCACAGAGGTATTCTTCACAGCCTTAAAGCTCCCGTCACTTTACATGTCCAGCCTCTGCACCACCACTGCAGGCAAGTCTGAAGAAAACCCCAAGTTATGCCAATTATAATGCAGTCAAAGAATGTCTATTAAAAGATGCAGGGAAAGCAGGTATTGGCTAAACTACAGATAGAGGATTTGCACAAGCGTGCTAACAAAAACCATACAATCGCAGATCATTAAGGTTGGCAAAGACCTCTAAGGTCAGCAAGTCCAACCATCAACCCAGCACTACCATGACCAATAAACCTTGTCCTCAGGTGCCACGGCTACGTGTTTTCTGAACTCCCCCCAGGGCTAGGGACTCCACCACCTCCCTGGGCAGCCTGGGCCAAGGCCTTGCCACTTTCAGAAAATAAATTCTTCCTAATATCCAACCAAAACCTCCCCGGG
>NW_008630125.1:0-588 GCF_000691845.1 Merops nubicus | reverse complement strand
CCATTGCCTCACCCTATTGCTGGTTCCTTGGGAGCAGAGCCCAACCCCCACCTGGCTCTAACCTCCTGTCAGGGAGCTGTGCAGAGCCAGAAGGTCTCCCCTGAGCTTCCTTTGCTGCAGGCTCAGCTCCCCCAGGTCCCTTAGCTGCTCCTCACAAGCCATGTTCCCCCGAGCCCTCACCAGCTTCACTGCCCTTCTCTGGCCACTCTCCAGCCCCTCGAGGTCTTTCTTCTACTGGAGGACCCAAAACCGAACACAAAGCATAGCAGATTGAGTGATAGACTTCACATTAAATAATCCCATTTCTATTACCAAGACAGCTTTGTGCTGAAGACATACACAAGCCATGCACTTTAAAACACACTGAAAAAGCAATGTATCGTATCTAGATCAACAGACAGATTTTTTTTCCCATTAAAACCAAGCACACTGTAGTAGCACACCTGTAGTTTTCCACAGGATGCATACACCAGGAAGATTTAGAAAATGAAAAAACTTTTGCATGTCTCCTCTGAAGCTACAGAACCTTCCTCATTCCAGCAACACTGAATACAGAACAGCTCTCATAACCATTATAAATCATTTAAT
>NW_008630124.1:0-276 GCF_000691845.1 Merops nubicus | reverse complement strand
CCTCTGAGCACATGGAAGAGAAGGTTCTCAGGACTAGTCAGCATGGATTTACCAAGGGGAAATCATGCTTGACTAATCTGATAGCGTTCTATGATGTGGTGACTGAATGGGTAGATGCAGGGAGACCAGTTGATGTAGTCTACCTTGACCTGAGCAAGGTGTTTGATACACTCCCCCATAACATCCTCCTGAGCAAGCTCGAGAAATACAAGATGGAGGAACAGGCAGTGAGATGGATTGAGAGTTGGTTATGCAATAGAGCCCAAAGAGTGGTGA
>NW_008630123.1:9925-22494 GCF_000691845.1 Merops nubicus | reverse complement strand
GGGCTGATCCAAGTCACAACCTGGCATAAAAAGTAGGATAATCAGTTTGGTACTCACCAGGATTATCAGTGGGATAATTAGTGTCATGATGACCTTTTTTGCCCAGATGGCTGTCCTGTATTTAATACACCCCAGGATGTGGTTTGCACTCTTGGCTGCCAGAGCACACGCTGCTGGCTTTTGTTGAGCCTCCTGTCAATCAGCACCCCTGGATCCTTTTTTGTAGGGCTCCACTCTAGCCACTCCTATCCCAGTTTATACTTGTGCCTACTGCTACTCTGTCCGAGGTGCAAAATCTAGGAATGGCTGAGTGAACCCTGACTGAATTTGATACCCTGGTAAGACTAAGTGGAGATCTGATAATAGGCCTTTCGTAGTCTTTACTTTAAAGACTTTTTACTTTTTTTGCTTTTTAAATTAGAAAGTGTCTCTGTGTTTCAGGCTGGCGTGGTTTAGCAACTTCTGTAGGTCAGTTGTGGTTGGGAACATCTCTGCCTCAGAGATTGTGATTTGCTACATGAAATGAGACTTAGGATCATCCCCTTCTTTGGCTGGTGTAGGTCGTGTCTCTGCCTATCTAAATGTCATCTGTGGATCCTGGTGACAGGTACCTGCCTGCTCCAACACATTGTTTGGATCTTTTGGAACCTGATGCAAAGTATGTATTTTGTAAGGCAGCAAGACAACATGTAGGTAATGCTGCGGTGCTCTACATTATTTTGCCCAAGCCTTACTTGTCAAAGGCATGAGGGTACTTCATTCCCAGAGAATGAAATATCTTGACCTGAATTTGCAATGCCTGAGCTCCAAAGGGAAAATGAAAGATTGTGGTGTTTCACCTCATGTGTGTGTGTGTTGGGAGGATAAGGACAATTAATGACAGCCATTGCTTCTGAATACAAGAAGAATGTAGGTTCTGAGACAGAAATTCTTAAGAGCATGCAGTGTTACATTAATACTCAGAAGTGTTTCAGAACATAGCACAAGCGATTTAATTTCAGTTAAAGAATCTGTGTTTCTGCTACTCTAGTAGAACTTTGCAAGAATGAGCTGAGACCCTAAAATAGCTCTGTGAATTTGATAAGAAATGCAGATTTTCTTCATATTAGGAAATCTCAGGTACCAAGAGCTAGAGAGTACCAGAGGCTCTGGAGCACCAAGGCTAAAACCTTGCTTTTATGTAAACTTAGCAGAACATCTGGAAAGGAGACAAATAGTAATGGTGCATAATAGGCATATTCTGTCAACACTAACTGGGCCAAGACCCTCAGAGAATGAAGGTAGAAAACTCCATGTTTCTGGATCCCAGGTGGTCACAAGCAGCATATAGGCACCCATCTGCTTAGAACTTGCTGTGAAAGTTAACTCCACTCTGAAGTGTCTGGAGTCACATTAATGTGATACTGTATTTAGATTTTAAAGAGGTGCCTTGCTGTATTGCCTTATGCATAGAGCCTTACTAATGTGGTGACCTGACTGCTGGGCTGGAGATTGCTTGAAACATGGTGCTGGAGATGTGCCTCTGTAGAGTTTCATGAGACTATGCATATACAAACAAGACTATCAGTTAGAATCATAGAATCCTTTAGGTTGGAAGGGGCCTCCAAGATCATCAAGTCCAACCATTGAGCCATTAGGGCTCTAAAGTCCTCTGCTAAAACAGAATCAGAATCTGTCAGGGTTGGAAGGGACCACAAGGATCACCCAGTTCCAACCCCTCTGCCATGAGCAGGGACACCTCCCACTAGATCAGGCTGCCCAGGGCCTCATCCAGCCTGGCCTTAAAGACCCCCAGGGATGGGGCCTCAACCACCTCCCTGGGCAACCCATTCCAGGGTCTCACCACTCTCATGGGGAAGATCTTCTGCCTCGCATCCAGCCTGAATCTTCCCACTTCCAGCTTTGCCCCATTCCCCCTAGTCCTGTTGTTACTCGATATCCTAAAAAGTCTCTCCCCGGCTTTCTTGTAGGCCCCCCTAAGATACTGGAAGGCCACCATAAGGTCACCTCGGAGCCTTCTCTTCTCCAGACTGAACAGCCCCAACTCTCTCAGTCTGTCCTCGTAGGAGAGCTGCTCCAGCCCTCGGATCATTCTCGTGGCCCTTCTTTGGACGCACTCCAGCAGGTCCACATCCCTCTTGTAATGGGGGCTCCAGAACTGGATGCAGTACTCCAGAACTGGCAGCAGTGTAGAATTACTCCTTAAGATTTGCCATTCAGAGATATCTGAATTCTGCCTGAATTCTTCAGCGTGGCATATTTTTTTTCTTTGTGTTTATATTTAGAGTGTAGGTGTCTACAGGAGTGCAGGCTCTCTAATCTCATTTTCATCACATTCTAAGGGAGACACCTGAGTTTGATCAGATTAATGGTCTGAAATGCTCTCTAGGAACCAGCAAAGGGTTCCTAGTGACACTCTCACCATAGCTTCAGCTCCAAAGTAGACATCTTAGAGGACATTAATCATGCTCCCAAGCACCTTGGTCATCTGTTCTTCAGAATATCCTTCTGTCTGAAAAGAGAATAATCTCAGAGCAATTTTATGGGGATAGAAATGTAAGTGTTCACGAGTTATTTACAGAATACTGACTATGTAGAAGATATTTACAACAATCTATTTGGGTAACTGTTTTACTTTGTTATTATTTTTCTTTCATTTGCTGTTATTATTTTTAAACAATAAATGAATGGGAAGGGAAAAATAAAGAGCCTGTGCCTGTTAAAGCATAGCCTTATGTATTTGAAAAGTGCCATTCTATTTCCCCTCTATGATTAACATTAGCATGAATCTTGTTTCATTTTCATTCTCCTGCTGCTCAGAGAAGCCGCAGGAAAATGCAAATTTTGTCTGACAGTTCCAGCAGCATTAAAGATGCAAAATTACAACAGTGTAAGCTTTTTAGCACATAGCTACTTAAAACTGAAACATGTTGACTGGCTTGGAAACCAAGTGAAGTATTCTTGAAGAGCACACCAAGGGACTGTGTATGTGTATATACAGTTGGTGAGTGGGAACACAGAGATAATTCTACTGGCACAATGTCACTTCGAAACCTACAAAGTTATGATATATTCAATTGCTTATCTCATGCAAACACCTCAGCTTAGTTATTAAAAACTAAAGGAAAAAAGACTAGCTCTCCATCATGTATGTAGGAGACTACCTTATTTCTTCCTTCCCTTGCCCACAACTGTAACATAGCTGTAAGGGGATATGCTGCCACTTTCCAGCTGTGCTAATATTTTCTGTAATACCTTGTGGAGACTCCTCTTGGTGACTATGTGTGTACGATTGTGGGTGAATGGTATATCTGCTGTATATTTGTTGCACAAAGACATTCTGTACAAAACAATCAGGGTTATGTGTGTGCTTGCCACTGCAAAGAGGAAATCCCACCAGTTTATCTGTGTGGCAAGCCATTGGAGGCACCTATGGCATTTCGCCATGTTTCAGCAAGAACATGAGCCAAGCATCATTAGAACCAAAATACTTGGGGAGACCAGCTGATACAAGTCTTGAAGCATGCCTGTGTCTGATCAGACTCTTATAACACTATTACCTACAGATCTTGCCAGGTCTGGAAAAGGCTGTTAGGAATTTTATATTCTGTTAACTGCTATAAAAGCAAAGATATGCACTTTATCAGAATTACACAAACGTGGTTTTGTTAGGAACTTGAATAGGAACCGATTTTGAAAGCAATGTCACATGAAATCATTCCTACTCCAAATGACTGGAAAGAAGCTTGGATTTGAGTGAACTGTAGAGATTTAATTACACTAAATATTCACTTATAAATAAAATTATGCATGCAGAGTTATATGTTGATTTTTTAAGTGGATCTTCACTACTTGCATGAATTTTAACCTGGATGAAAAGAGAAAGGTAAAGAAGAAAAAGAAATAAAAAATGTCAACACATTATATGAAGTATCAAGAATTTTATTTAATGTTTTAAATAAATTATTTATTATTGCTTTGGTTTACTCTGTAGTGTAGGCTTTGTACAAAACTACGTTACTTTCTTCAAGGCCAAGCATGTACTTTTTCAAAGGCATGAAGGTATTAAGTCAGCCAACTTTGGAAATGTAGATGCCTTGCTTTCTGTTTAGTAAGCGGTGAGGTATCGTTGTTGTTTACTGATTAGTCTTTTGGGACATCTCTAGATGAACATGTTGGAGACAGTTGTGGCAAGGTCATGGTCTCTGAGCCAGCAGAACTAAATGAAAAGGCAGGTCAAATTTTAAAGGCAACCTTATTATTCCCAGTGGGGCACTGTAATAGGAGTGCTTCGTTCCGCTTGGGGCTGTCTGGAGTCAATATGCAGACGGAGAAGCCTCACTTGGGAAGACTCGATGTTTCTGAGTTTTGGCAAAGAGAATAATTTCTACAGATAGCTATTAATAATTGAGGTGTTGTGGTTTAGACCCAGGTGGGAGCTGGACACCACGTGGCTGCTCGATGGGAAAGGAGAAAAGGAAGAAAAATATAAAAACCTTGTGGGATGAGATAACAAGAATTGAATACAACAATGCAAAAGGAGCAGTAAACAACACTAATAAGAATAATAGTAATAAAACAATATAAAAAGTAAATGGTACAAAGCACAGACCACGTTAGCTCCAAATAGAAATGGGGTCCTGATCCCCCAGACCCTCTCCTGAAAAATGGACCTAGCCCAGCCAACCCCAAGCCCTTGTGTCATGGTCTCTTGTCTATCCTGGATGAGGCCCTCCCAACTTCTGGTGAAAATTAACCCTATCCTAGCTGAACCAGTACATGATGTTACAGTTTATAGAAATTTTACAGGATGAGCATTTTAGATACCTACACACTTTTGCTAGGATTTTGAATAAGTGGATTTCCATGAGCTTGAGTCTCTAAGGGGAGATATCTGTTTAAAGTAAAACATTTATGAGGTGGTTGCAAAAAATTTTCCTGTCAGAAGTAAGCAGATCCCAGCTCTTTTGGACTGCCTACTTTTTTCAAGTTTATTTTATAGTGAAAAGCTGTGCCAGCAAATTTTACACTTTTTAGGAATTAATCAGAACATTAAAAGTACTTTTTAAAACCTTTGGAGAAACACCAGTATTTGACAACCATGTTAGCAGAATATTTGCAGACTCCTATTTTTTTCTGTCCCTCAAAAATTTGATTTAGCTAGCAAAAAACAGCATATTTTAGGAGTACTTTCTTTAGAACAGTAGCAGAAATGCAAATTCAAAAGCACCTTTGTATTGACTAAAGCACTATTACTTAGTGCAAAATACTCTGATAAATCTACTACCTGAAATGAGTGTAAGAAATTCAAACCTATAACCATATTTTTAGTACTTCACCTGTGGTGATTGATCACAGATATCTGCATCAACTTCTGAATTTTCCAACATATAAACACTGTTTGATTTGAGTCTGTTAAATATTTTTGCCATGCTGTGGGCTACTGTGATTAATAGGCCTGGTTTCCAGTAGTTTTGAGAACATCAAGTTCAAGAGAGCAAACACCTAATCAAGTAAAATTTATAAAATAGAGTGCAGCTTAACTAATTAGGATTCCAGAGACCATAATGCAGTGAATTCTGTATTTAAAACTCCAGATTCCTCATCTTGTGAGTTTTTAAAATTTTTTTAAATTTTTTTTTTCACAAGAATTTCTGCTCATATTCTCCTAGTGTTATACATTGTATTGCAGGTTTAGCCTCTGAATGTCTATTGGTTTGAACTGAAATCTGAAAACCAAAGAATTTGACTTTAGCCTGAAATCTGAGTCAGTAACCATCACAATAGCAAAATTTATTTGAAAGACTGTGTGTATAAATACTCTTCAATATACTGCTTCTCAGTATGTAGAACTGCCAAAGTGAGAAACACACTAGAAAAGGATCAACATTCATCTAGTCTTTTAAATTGAATTATCTGAATGTATCATCAGCTATGGAAGTATACGGGGGAATTACAATATCTCCTTTACCAGTACTTAACCATTTACTATTTTTAATGTATTAAAAATAGTAAATAATAGTAATTATTATAATAGTTATTATTTTTTTCTATAACAAACCTGTGTAATTAGACCAAAATATATTTCAGTCATTATAATTTTCTGCTGATAATAATTCGATTTTTAAAATCTATGTGATTGGTTAGCTGAAAAATAAGAAAGGAGTGGATAAAAAGTATCCAGATGAATCCAAAGTTGTGGACACTGACAACTTAGATAAAATGCCTGATTGTTGTTAACTGCACATGAAAAGATGATTATGGGAATAAATAATCTATGTCTTACTGAAAATTTTTGAATCCTTGTAAACATGTATCCATAGTCTTTTAAAAATCTAATTTTAAAGTTTCATACTTCTCCAAGGAACATTAAATACTTCAAAATCAAGGTTTTGATCTTGCTTAGACAGTACACTGTGTAATGTTTCATGGGTAGAATGGAAAGATTTAATAAAAGCTACTACAAGGTGTATGTAATATAACTGAATATGAAAAATTATGGTAAAGAAAGAATAAATTGAGACCTGCTTCTCTTGCACTGATGCAATAAAAAAAAATGCTAACAGGAGACAATGAATGTGGTCACACCATGTTACATGTATATTAATCATGTATAATAGGCATCCTGAGATCTATCCATTAATCCCTCCTCAGTGATTTGTATAGCTAATTTTTAATTTTTAAGATTTATATTTCTGTGCAGTGAATAAGTAATTTTCCATATTACTGAAGACCATTGCTCCATAACAGTATACAGTATTGGAAACATGTCATGATATGGGGCTATTATAAAAACCTTAAATCTTTCAGGATACAAGAAGTTTTACATATAAAATCAATAAATTGTAATGCTTCCATAGGTGTTTTCTGCATTTGTCACCATATAGCTGGTTGTGGTCCATCTTTCTGGAAATTCACCAAAATTCTACCTACTAAGACATTGAAATAGTGCAGTAGGTGAGGGTTGGTTGTTGTTGGCTTTTTTTTTTTTTTTTTTTAAGAAACACTGTTTAATTATCTTAAAAACTCTCCTAATAGTCAAAGCAATGAATCTGAATTCTAGTTCTTTCTTTCCGTATTGTGAAGTCTCTTTGCAAAGTCTTATGCCCCCATACTGAATGTCTGGTGTTTTCAGTTTTTTAAAGTCTAGAGCAGTGTGATTGAGAGGTGATGTGATTTTGTTACTGGAGTACATCATCTGCATAGTACATTTTGAAAGCAGATAGTTGAAATAGAGGTTGGTTAAGAATTGCAGTTACGCTGTACTTGAAAATCAAGTTACTTTTAACTTGGGTATTTCACTTTAATGTCTCACTGGGAAAATTCAATTTCACTGGGTTAGGGGTGGGATAATTGTACAGATTCAGACAGCTTTGCATTCTCTAAGTGTATGATATTTATAGAGTGCTATGAAAATATTAATTTTCTCCACATGTATTTCATGATAAGAGATTAGAATTGGAATCCTTTGCTCTGATAACAGCAACAGAGAGGACCAGCTCTCTTGCTGGTGGCACAAGGTACATTCTAAAGTTTTCCTCTTCTGGATATTAAGTGTGCAGATTAATATCACCCAAATGGTCATGATGAGAATGTTATGGGAGAAGTGTGATAAGAGGTAGAGAAGTATATCCTTTGGCAGTCATTTTACATTCTCGTCTTATCAACAGCCAATGAAATATAATTCTGGATCTGATCTTTCTTGGTTCTTCAGTACATGTTTGTGTTTGGCTCAAATGCCTTTAAGTCCAATGATGGAGATACTCTGCAGTCTGGAGAATTCAAAGAACAAGAACTTTCCTTTTAGATGTCAGTGTGAGAATGTCTTAAGACCCTCCTTTAAAGAGGTTAACCTTCATTTTAGCTCAATGACTTTAAACAAATGTCAGTCAAACATTAGCTCCTCCACTGCATTTCTTCAATCAATGCAGACTACAGAGTCTTCCAAACTCTTGGCATACAGAAATATGCCAACCAGCATTTAAGGTTCTTTTAAAAATGTTGCTGGTATCGATAACATGCTAGAATATGGAAAATATCATTTATCCCCTTTTATCTTACCTTCTAGATAGGTTAGAAAGATGTATGTAAGGAGAAGTAAAAAGAAATGGTCATACGTATTTTGAGAAAAAAAATATCACAAATTTGCTAGCTTATCTAAAACTTGATGGAAGTTTTACAGCAGCTTTGACAAATATGATATCAAAAATCATATGCTCAGTGTAAGTATTCATTAAATTTTCACTATATTGGTAAAACTAATTTATGTAAAATAGTTATATACTGATGTTTTCCCCTGGTTTCCAAATTTCCCCAGGGTATTAAATATTGTACAGAGGTTTTATAACACAAATAGAGACAAGTAGGATGAATTTGTCATACACATATTCTGTTGCGCCTAAAGCTATTATTAAAATCAAAGTGTTTAGAGGAGAAAGACACACACTAACAATTTGGACCACCCAGTTCACAGGCGAAAACAGGAACAGCATTTCTAGCTCATGGAGATACTTACTGGGTGGAAAAAAATACAATGTTGATCTTCTAAACATTTCTTATAAACTAAATGCTTCATTTCTTTTTCCCCTTCTGTAATGTACTATCTGGAAAAAAAAAGCCTTGGAATAATAATTAAAAGAAAAAAAAAAAAAGATGTCTCTTACCAAGCATGTTTCCAGTGTTCAAGGATACAGCCAAGAGAATAGATGCCTAGCTGGCTTTGGTGGAATTTACAAATGGCCAGCCATACAGTATGGTGAGCATCTAACAAAAGTTGGCTCTAGTTTGCACTTATGCAATGCACTTTATTGACACAGAGAATGAATCTGCCACTTATGGTAGTTTATGATCACTTGTGAGCCATGTACTAGGCGTTTCCAAGTCAACTTTTTGTGTATGATTTCTGTAATGTGTCACATTTCACTGATAGTCAGCCCAGACAGTAAATATCCTTAATCAAAACTTAATCAATATGACATTAAGAGTAAAAGGTTCTCTAGAACATCCTTCCAAATTTTTTTTTTGGTCCACCTGGGAGGAAGAATCCTACCATTAGATGTGAGCTGCTTCTCGTTTACCATGACTGGAACAGGCTTCCCAAGGGAGTGGTGGAATCACCATTCCTGGGTGTATTTAAAAGCCATCTAGATGGTTTCTTCGGGGATATGGTGTAAAGGTGGCCTGGCAGAGTTAGATAGTGTTTGGACTCGATGATCTTGAAGGTCCTTTCCAACCATAGTGATTATGTGATGACGTGGAAGAGTTGCATGGGCAGTGCAGGAACCTGGGTCCTGTGGTGAAACGTGCAGTATTGGCAAGTTGTTCCCTCAGCAAGGTGGTGTTGGTTGACTGCTTATGGGAGCACACAGGATTTTGGGAGGCAGCTTTTTAAAGAAAAGAATATAGTGAAGTTAGTATACACAAGCTATGGAAAAAAAAATGTTGCTACTCATGTAACCTGAAAATGAAGAGCTGAAAGCTAACAGTGCTGTTTCTCTTGCTCCCTGGGGCTTTGTGGCCTTGTCCCTCCTGCCCTGGGGGACCTGGCGGTCCCCCGGCCAAACTTTCTGGGGACAGCTCTGAGGCTGGGACAGGAAGGCTTGCAAGAGTGTGTGGGCTGCGAGGGGTCAGCTTGGAGCCTCCCTGCTTGCTCAGGGGGTGTTTAATCTCAGCCCTCAGTCTCGGCCCACGCCATGGTCATGGCCACTCTGAGCCTGGCAATATCCTTTCTGCCAGCATGGCTTCCTGGCCAGGCCTTGTCCTGGGTTTGTCCTTCGCCTTGCTGGCCACAGCTGGGTCCTGTGTCACCTCACCTGGCTAGGTGCCGCAGGGATGAGGGCTTGCTGCTATGCTCCCTGCTACCAGGACACTAAGGAAATGCTGATTAACTTATTATAAACACTTTCAAGGTTCAAAAGAACATAATATAGAATTACTATTTTCACAAGCCTGTGATTACTGACAACCACAAAGTGCTTCTGTCCCATTCCCCTTACATTAAATAAACTACTACAAATCTGGGTGAAAGGAAGCATTACCAATATGTAACTTAAGAACAATCTCCAAGGCAAATGCTACTTGATGTGTTTGTAAATTAATGGCAATAAAAGCAATAGAGCTAAATCACCTTGTTAACCTGGGAATGTTTCAACTGAACAGAAGACAGAGAGCAAACTCGAGTTAAAGTACATGTCTACCAAAATGCAGTCTACCAGTCAGTACTTCTAGGATGGCATGTAGCCCTGATCTGACAAGTTTATTTATTTTGGCTGAAAATTTCAGTGCCTTCAATTGCTTCAGTTGCTTGCTGTACCATCTTGTAAGCTTGTACAGTTCCATGGTTCTTTCCTGACTTGTTCTTAAATGACTTAAGGAACTACTCACACACCAGTGAAGTGAATGGAGGATTTGATCCACTGACCTGCTGGTAAGCTTTAGCTGAATTTTGCCAGAAACATGACATTTATACAAGTCAAAAATTGATTCCAGCTCATATTCAATGGATGGAAAAGCTGATGATGGAAAAGAAAGAGCAATGTCAAAATAAAGTTTGAGTTTGACTGACACTGCATTTTTGATTCAGCATTAATAACCCTAATTCAGATTTTTGAGTGCCATCACAATTGAAGCCTTGAACACTGTGCTTCTTACACTAGTCTTTGACATTGTGGAAATGATTCATGTGTGTCTTGATAGTTGTTGGCAAGATAATGGAATTTTAGAAGGTTTTGGTTTTGAAGAAGGAATTACATGGGGTTTAGATGTCAAGGAAAAAGGATAGCTGAATATATGACCTGAAACACAATCTTAGTTTATTGTCCCTTTCAATATCTTATCTTTAGAGCTTTACAGATAGTAACAGAAAATACACCTGAAATCACAGACATCTATGTCAAATACTTCCTCTTATTTAAGACCTACAACAAGTTCCTGTTACATTCCCCCCACCTAAACATGATGTAGCTGAGACAGGCACAAGTCTTCCAAGATGTAAGATCATTTTTAGTAGTAACCCATATATGAGAGCAACAACAGTAACCATGAAGCATGCTCCAAGCCACACACTTCCTGAGACTGATGATCTAGGCCAAAAGTTAATGACCACTACTAATGTCACCAGTGCATACTGTTCATTGGGATCCCACCAGAGGCATATCAGAGCAATCATTTCAGCAACTCCCAGGGTCATTTGATCAGTTTCCTCAGTCTTATTTCCACTCTCTGGGGTGAGAAGTATGCTTAAGAAAATAAGAAAATTGAAATATTCATAGCACTGTGTTGTATGTTTCTGTCTAAGTTAACAGGGTTTCTGGCTGCTGCAATGGATCAGAAACATGCAGTGACTACCCTGATCTATTTATATTCCTTTTTTGAGGTTAGCATTAGACGGATGAGGAGTCATCTGAGCAGTTGACAAGGACAATGCAATTCATAAGAAACCTATCTGATTCTGTAGGGTTACTTTTACTCAATTTGGCTCCATAGGAAAGTTGGTTAGAAAGAAACTGCAGAATCCCAGGAGAGTTCACTCTGATCATAACCTTTTTGGTTATGGCCTTTATGGCTGATTTCTTCTGAATATTCAAAGCACCCCGCTGGTGCTTATTGTGAATTCCTTTGCCTCTACCCTGGTCTGGGGTCTTTGCTCTTATGAAGCTGAAATGCAAACCAGGTAGTCCTTAGGTTTGCTGTGCATGGGTTTGCCCGTATGGACCAGGACGGACAGCTGGCCTCGTGGATGTGTTTGCCCCATTAATCACTGTGGTGCCTGAAAGCTACTTTTCTTTAATGTGTGTAATATAATAATTAGGTTCAGGACAGTGAGTTGATCCTCACTACTACAGACTTTTTACCAAAGCTTGTAGTGACAGGACAAGGGGCAACTAGCTTAAACTGAAAGAGGGTATGTTTAGAATGTATATAAGGAAGATCTTTTTATGATGAGGGTGGTGAGATCCTGGAATAGATTTACTAAAGAAGTTACAGGCACGTCATCACTGAAAGTGTTCAAAGTCAAGTTGGATGAGGCCTTAAGCAACTAAATATAGTGCAGGATATCTCTATACCTGTTGAGGGGGTTTGGACTAGATGATCTTTGATGGTCCCTTCCAACCCAAACCATACTGCTTCCGTGGCTTTTCTGGCTTAATTTTTTTCATGTAAAAAAAGTATATATTTTTGTTATCAAAGATTTTCATTATTTAATATTTACGTTTTTGGACTGTGTGGTCTTAAACAGACCCACAAATTCCTCAAGATAATGCTGACATTTTGTTATGTAAAACAACGTTTAGAAAGGTAACATTCTTATGACTTTACAAAACCAAAAACCCTGTATGAATGCAGATCAGATACCAAATTTACTTTTAAGCTTCTTTCTTCACCATTTGCAAAGCTTCTTAGTAAGAAATCTGATTTATTTTTAATTATTATTTTTCATGGATTGTGAGAATCATTGAATCATTATTGCCTCATCACAGGCTTGCTTACATAATATAAACTACATGATCCTAAGTTCCCATTAAATTTACATTTTCTTAAATTTCCTTTTGCTCTTTCTTATAAATCTA
>NW_008630123.1:0-9894 GCF_000691845.1 Merops nubicus | reverse complement strand
TAGGGAAAGCAAAATAAAATAATTGATTGCTACAGTGATTTTGTAAGCAGTTGCTATTTCACAGGCCACAAGTAATCTGAAATTTCCAGAGACTGAGACTTTGATTTGTCTTCAAGTTAATCTAAATTTATTCTACTCTAATTCTACTGATTCAGCTGAGCTACCCTGAAGTAAAGCTTAGAGATGATGAATTATGCCTTTGTTTTTTTTTTCTTTTTGAAAATAAAAGTTATATAGTAAATAATGTTTGCTCCTCACAGAGTAGCTATGAGGGGAAACATATTTTTCCTGAATATTAAACATGCAAACTTGGCAGCAGTTAAAAGTAAATTATTAGAGTGTGGAGTGTTGGATTGGATAACTCAGTGACTCATTTGCTTTGCGGTACTGCTGTTGGTATTCTTGCTTCTCTCAGGACCCCTTTGGAAATTAATGAATACATCTCTTGGGAAAGAGGTACATGAAGCAGAGCTAGGGAAGTGATTATAACTAAACTAATTCAGAGCTGTAACTTGGGTATATTCTGTTCCCATAAGTACAGAGGGAACTTTCAGAATCAATCACTGTGGTTTGTGATTACCTGTTACCTTAAATTGGCCAGCTACTCAGAGTTTGGATACTCAGTGCGTCCTAAAACCAGGGTCCCTTAAGGCTAATAGAGGAATCGGGCCTCCTGAGCATAACTCTAGTGCCCTATTCCTAGGACTACTTTCCCTTGAGTTCACATTACATATTCCATCTATCCTTTCAACTTTGAAAAATTTTCCCCTCTCCTACTCCTTCCAATGCTTTCATTCCATCTTGAGTACAGACACGTTCTTTATGTTCTGATTCAGCTTCCTCTTGTTAATTAATCTTGCAAATAAACTTCAGGCGACTTAGTCTTGCTGACTTTATGTTTCTAATAACTGCCACACTCATTTGGCTTCTGCTCTGCTTACCAAAAGAACAAGCTGTGATTTCGTAGGCCTGTCTACTGAGGTGGTCCACCAAGTGAGAACACTTGTATTTTACAAGCTGGCTGTATGGATTCAGACAGTTATGTAAGGAACATAAAAATTCCTTTGGACTGTTCAAAATCGGTGATACTAACTTCATAATTAAAAAAAAAATAAATATTTAAGTGGGAGTGAATGAGTTTTAATGAAACTCTCTTTCTGCAATGTAGCAGAAAGAACCCTGTGATATGTCTTACTTTACCAATGGAGTCTTCTAGGAACCTATAAAGATATGACAACTTAAGTCAAGCTGATAGTGATAAGTCTTATCTACAGATAACAACAGTTACAAGGACTGTGATGGGCACTGTAATGGATGTTTTTCACTGCCATACATGGAACTGTTAATATCCGCTTTTATGTTGCAAATTGTTACAGGGGAAAAAATGTTAGTCACTTCTGTCCAAAATTAAAATGGAGATCCTAAAAGGCATACATCCTATTTTTCCTTGGGCTTTAGGCTAAAATATGCCCCCTTCAGTTGCATGCTGAATATTTTAGTAGGTTTGTTCATGTGCCAGTTCTTCACAGCATATTAGTTGCCTGTTGAGAAATTAATCTTCAGCATTTTATACCTCTGTGTGGTCCAGAATTTTAGTATTCACAGGCTGGGATCTGCTGCAGAACTTAACTGTGTCTTTTCCCTAGGAGGAAGAGTTTTAGGATGTAGGCCTTTTCCTGACAAGTGCATATATTTTCAGCTTCTACATCACGATAGACATAGAATCCAAAATTTGTTTGGACTTTAGAAAAATGTATTTTTCTTGACACAGACTAGGACTTTTTCCTGCATCAGAGAAATCCTGTATAGAGGGTTGTGAGTATAATAAGTTATTTATCCAGTCTTGTTTAACATCTCTGTCGGGGACATTGACAGTGGCACTGAGTGCACCCTGAGTGCACCCTCAGCAGGTTTGCTGATGACACCAAGCTGTGTGGTACAGCTGGCACGCTGGAGGGAAGGGAGGCCATCCAGAGGGACCTGGACAGGCTGGAGGGGTGGGCACAAGCCAACCTCATGAGGTTCAACATGGCCAAGTGCAAGGTCCTGCATCTGGGTCGAGGCAATCCCAGGCACCAAGACAGGCTGGGCAGGGACTGGCTGGAGAGCAGCCCTGAGGAGAGGGACTTGGGGGTGCTGGTGGACGAGAAGCTCAACATGAGCCAGCAGTGTGCACTTGCAGCCCAGAAAGCCAACCAGATCCTGGGCTGCATCAGGAGAAGTGTGGCCAGCAGGTCTAGGGAGGTGATTCTCCCCCTCTACTCTGCTCTGGTGAGACCCCACCTGGAGTACTGCATCCAGTTCTGGAGCCCCCATTACAAGAGGGATGTGGACCTGCTGGACCGTGTCCAGAGAAGGGCCACGAGAATGATCCGAGGGCTGGAGCATCTCTTCTATGAGGGCAGACTGAAAGAGTAGGGGTTGTTCAGTCTGGAGAGGAGAAGGCTCCGAGGTGACCTTGTGGTGGCCTTCCAGTATCATAAGGGGGCCTATAAGAAAGCTGGGGAGGGGCTTTTTAGGATATCAGGTAGTGACAGAGCTAGGAGGAATGGGGCAAAGCTGGAAGTGAAAAATCAAAGAAACAAATAGAAAAATTTATAGAAGACAGGGTTATCAAAGATTATTAAATACCCTAGTCTGATACAAAACTTCTAATTGTCACCAAGACAGTAATTGCTGGAATTTGGAGGAGCTTGTAGAACTATCTTCTACATTTATTTCTTCAACTTTCCTTAGGACTCTAGGGGTCCTGTGAGGGATCTGCAAATGGACCTTTGCCCTGAACAACAGCATTTAACCTATTAACCTTATGTGCAGTTATTGACTTCAAAGGAATCAGAGTCCTACCCCATCCTTTAGTGGGATGCCTTTTCCTGTGCATGTGGTCAGAAGATAGATTGCATTGGTGGCCTGTGTAATGTGTAGATGCTCAGCTCTTTTGAAATGCTCTATGTGGTAGGTGAGTGGAGACAGTTGACGAAGGTATGGGGTTGAAGTCCTTGTTTGGAAAGTCTGGAGATGTAATACAAGGGTTAACTAGTGAAGCTGAGCTTCTGGTTTGAGAAATTAGAAAGCTGAAGAATACACTCGAGGAAAGAGAAGCTGTTGCTATCTCTCTTACTACTGGTGATACCAACCCCAAATTAGGGTATTCATGAGCAAGAGCACTTAAAAGACTGAATAAAGTATATTTTTTCAGTGATCTGAGTTCTTCCACTTACAATAATCCTGAGGTGGTTTTGATGCACTATTTTACAGCTTCTTGATACTAGGAGTTGTGTTGTATGACTTGGCTGACTAGTATGCATGGGTGTACACAGTGACTTCTCTGAATCTGTGAGAACAGCAGTAGAGCAATCTTTGAAAAGATCAGTTCCATTTATGGACTCTGGTTCATTAAATGATTATCAAACATATTACTTGATATGTCCAGAGTACACCATGTTGCCTTAATGCACATTAATACATTAACAAAAAAATATTGCATTTGTTCTGTACAATGTTTTAATTAAAACATCCCACATCCCTGTAAATTAATGGTTACTTGATAAACAGAGTATGACTTTGAATGAAGAGAAAAGCAATAAAACCTTCAGTATTTTTTTTAGTTGCTCTTTCATAGAAACCTCTTGCTGGACCATTTAGATCACATCTCATTGAGACATTTATTTCCCATCTGCAAACTATAATTTTCTGTGGGATTTGTAATGGAAGAGCTGGATCCAAATGTAATGTAACTGTATTTCACTGTTCTCAGGGATTTTATAATATCTTTAATTTGGAACCCATTCTCTTTTGGAAAATCCAACAAAATAGCTGTCTTATTTTTTAATTTAGAGCAGATGTAGCTGTAAAGCTAAGCTTTAAATCCTGTGCTCACAATGCTGCATGGAGACTGCTGCAGTATAGATCAGCTGTAATTCTGTCAAAGGCTGGAAAGAACAACATATGTTTTTGAGTATTATATTCTAGAAAGTTTTTCAGTGGCTGTTGAGTATATGGATCCAAGCTCAATGTATGGCTTTGTGTTCTGTTCATTCTACGTGGAACTGAAGAGCCTGAGTATAGTTCTTAGCAGTCACATGGGGAGAGGAAATATTGCATTTCTATTTATGAATGACATAAATAGTCATTCATAGCTGAGTTTCCAGAAACAGGAAAAAAACCATCTTGTTCACTAGGTTAAATTCATTTTTGAATTCACAGTCAAAGGCTGAATGCAGGAATCATAGTATCAGTTTAGGGTAAGATTTGGCTTAAAAATCAGTTCTGTGAAGTTATGAGTTTTCTCACTTTCATCTAAGTTTAGAACAATATTCTATTATTTGGCATCTGTTAAAACACGCTTGACATTTCACAAAATGAAGCTTGGAAAAGATCTGAAGTATTAGTAGCTTCAAGCCATTGTAGGCATAAAAAATATCTGATTGTAACCACCATTAAAAATCACAGGGTTTTTATTTGTTGAGTGATACTCAAATGTTCTAGAACAATGTCTTTTTGCTCTAGCCTTCTCACTGCATTACTATACCGTATCTAACCTACAGGCCAGTTTTCAGAAGTGATTATCTTCATGCTTCCCTGAGAATATGAGAGAGATATGTATTAAGTCAGAATAGATGAGGAGGCCACAGACCTATGTACCCTTATCATGAATTGCTGTCTCTCCGCTTTAGAATAAAGTTTATTAGGGAAAGGATTCGGCAGCCTTTAAGGAATAGGGAATGTTTGGTTGCGTCACGAGTGTATGGGTGTAAGTGGTGAAATTATTATAGTAAAAATACGTACAAAGAACATTGTCAGATTAGAAGAAGAGTAATGGAAACAGTCTAAGTTCAGAACACCAAGAGAAGTCCAAATTAAACCCCTTAGATTATAGAAGTAATAAAGAATGTAGTAGAAGCCATCTCATTATGGAGTATGAGACCATATGGCAACAATGTAAATGCAATGGAAAAAGGTATTAAAGAAGAAAGGAAATATTGCAATATATAGAAGCTTACAATGTAAATGAAGTAGCAGCTTAGCTCAGTAGCTTCCAGGAAGATTATACAGAAGTCTCACAATGACTGTGTGATCCTGAGTAGGATAAATTTTGCTTTAGATTCCCCTAACCTAAGAGACCAAAGTATTTTAAAGTGACTGAAGAACTTGCTTGTGACAAAATATTCAGTCTTTATTGTATGGTTAGTACATTGTTCTGGATATGTAGATGAAAAGGATCTCTGATCCCTCTGAACTTGAGTCTACCACATATATGTGTCCATTGTGAAACTTCCAGACTTTCCAAATGCACTTATCTCCAGCACATGCAGACACGGTATCCCATAGTTATTCAATCACTTCGTAAAGGTTGCACAATAAATGTTTCTGGTTGACCTATAAATCACAGGAGGTTCAGAACAAAGGCACCAAAAAATTCTTACATGTAATGGTACAACAGCTTTCAACAATAAAATTTCTACTGAATTCCTTTAAAATGGAAAGGGTGGCCCTATGGCTGTAAGAAAACATGTGAAAAGGAAAAGAAAATCCCTACTTACAAAGGCTTATTTTCTTACTTGTTTTCTTTTAGCACAAAGTTAAAAAAGAAATAAAGCTCTTATCTCAGTATGAAAACTAATTCTAAAGGGATTAAACCCCAGTAAAATTGAATCTCTCCAGCTTTATTTGGTGTTTTAACTATAGTTCTCCTACAGATAAGGATAGTAACATCCCATTGATTGAATCCCTATTGAAAGACTCAATTCTTCTGTATGCCTATGTTGTATCAAACTACATATGATAGTGTGTTCTCCTCAAAAAGCCAGACTTGTAGCTGGCACTGGGCTACTCACAGAAGCCTGTGCTAGTTTACTAGAAGGGGGGAGTTTTATGTCCTCGTGGAGTTATCAGGAAGTAATGAAACAAAAGAATGATTATTTTAATATATCTTTCTTATCAGACTACTTTTTTTTTATTGTTCCTTGCAATATAACCAGTTTTGATAGATAGTGCATTAACTCCAAGACCATTGTTCTCTTGAACAAATACTGTAAAGATAAGCATTTGCCATGCTGTTGTTCTGTTTCAACAAAAGTGAACAGGAACAAAGGCTTCTGAATTAAATCCACGTTTACATCAGAGACTGGGTGAAATAATTCTTACTCAGGCTTCACCTGGTATGGAATAATGAAAGGACTCCAATCCTGCTGTAATGTGTGGTAGTGAACTGTAATTATTGGTTTTACTGATGGAAGCAAAGCAATGCTATGCAAACATCTATTCTGTGTCTCAATTTCTTTTTCTTTGAATACAAAATGAAGTTTCTTGCAAAACAGAAGATGA
The DNA here is from genome assembly GCF_000691845.1 of Merops nubicus. Taxonomy (NCBI): domain Eukaryota; kingdom Metazoa; phylum Chordata; class Aves; order Coraciiformes; family Meropidae; genus Merops; species Merops nubicus. The sequence goes on along the minus strand of NW_008630123.1, from coordinate 3,567 downwards.
AATAGTGTTGAGATAGCTAGAAAATGAAAACATCAACTAGAGGCAAGAGGCTTTCCCTTTATGTTGAGTTTATTTTATTGGAGGCAACTAGCAAAGGAGGACTATGCAAAAGACCTAATTACACTGTGAAAATTTGACTCAAACCCTCAGAACAAGCTGGCTTATTCTGGGTTATGTGAGAAGACTGTATAAGAAATCATTCAATTAACTTTTTCACATTACAAAAACATATACTTTCTGCTGCATCTCTAGATATTTCTGTCATGTTTTTTTCCTAGGTGGCATGATTTCATCTGACTGCATTTGCAGTCCTTTTTCTCTTTTTTATTTTTCCAGTAGAATTGTGACACCATAAACTGTTTCTTGTTTGTTTGTTTGTTTTTTCTTTGCTGGAGGTGAAAACTGAAATTACAGTAAAAGTAGATGTTCCAGGATATTGTTAGAGTCTGTAGTGGCTCCAACGTGACTTAGCTTTTGTGCTGAGCAGTATATGAAGTCAGCTATCTGTATCAAGATACATGACACATTCAAAACAAGACTCTTTTGAGACCTTCTATTTAGCCTCTACCTAAATTGTTCACTAAAGAGAATGTAAGACTATCTGTCTGTCTGTATATCCTCATCTTAGATGATCATTATTACTTAAGATTAGTACAGAAATTGAATTGACACAGAAAGAATCCTCTTTTTCTGAGCAGCACCTTCTCTTTGAAGGCAAGTGTATGTCCTGCCAAAATTATATTTCCTCTCCTGTTCAGACTTGGCCAGACATTTATAGAATCAAAGAATCTATAATGTTTTGGGTTGGAAGGGACTCTTAAGGGTCACCTAGTCCAAACTCCTGCAGTGACCACAGACATCTTTAACTAGCTCAGGTTGCTCAGACCTTATTCCTCCAAATTAAATTTGTTCAGGAAAAATTCTTGGATTACATTAATTGGCTAGTTTTATTTACCTTTTTTTCCAGGCTTGGCTTATGGAGCTGTACAGAAAGAGATCTATGGAGGAAGGGAGGGTTTAAAAAAGAAAACAAATTATGTCATTTATTTGTTTTTTTTTTTTTTTTTTTTTTTAAACAAAAATTCTGAAACAGAAATTTGTGTTGATATTCTAACTATATTAAATGAAACTATTTCAGTTATAGTGTGGACACATTATTCCTTAATCTACCTCTAAATTAGCTATGTTCTATGTCTCAGAATTTTCTTAGCTGTTTGACAGTTTGGTATTTTTCCAGAAATTAACTCGTTTGCTGTGGTAAGGAGACTTGTAATTTAAAACCTTCCTCCTGGGCCACATCTATGTATGCACAATTCAATAAATTTCAGAATTTCCAAAATTTCCTATGAGCAGAAATTACTGGATTAGTTTAGGAAGTCTTAGAACTGAGTGACGCTTGCTTTGCAATTGAACACAAACTGATAAGAGTCATATTAAAACAACACAGGCAAATCATTAACATACTTTTGAAGTATGTCTGAGAATTACAACAACACATTTATCTGTACTCCGTATTTCATATTTGCAGTTCAGATAAAACTCCCTTTTTATAGTCCTGATCCAGTAAAATGTTTTCCCTTCATAAAATTTGGTTCTAAAGGTAACGTTATGGTTATTTCCCCTTGAAAGTATTTGACATCTGATTTGGGTAAAACATTTAAACTGCCCAAGGCTAAAACTTTGAAATATAAAAGGGAATCACTATTTCTGTTTTAATGCTTTCAGGAGATGTTCACAGTCAGTCAGATTCCTCAAAAATCATGTTCACTCATTGGTAACAAGTCCTCCTCAAGGACAGAGAGACGTATTTTAAAAGCTGAGGCACCTAGCAGTCTATTGTCTCTCTGGACCTATGACAACATAAGAATTCACTGCACCTACAGGTGTTGAGATATGACAGCAAAAGTGGAAGAAAGCTAATGAGTTGAAAGGCTGGTCAAAATTTGTCTGCAGTACAAGCAAAACCATATTTTTCAGAGTGAAGGATGTTGGAAAGCAGTGTGGCTTTGTCATGGTTGCCCTTGGTATGGACAACCATAGCTAAAATGGAAACCTGGACAAACATTCTGAAGAGCTAAACATGGTGAACTTGCTGCTATGGCAGGAGGAAATGTGGTGTGGAAGAGTAATCACTGTTCTTGGAGTGATTAAAGCAAACACAAAAATCCAAAGTACCTGTCCTCTTAAACATGATCATTCACAGTTTTGGAAATGAGAGAACTGGCACAAAAGTCATGCTGTGATCTTCCCTAGCATATATAGAGCTGTCTTTCTAGCTGTATGTAAGGGCAATTTAGCTGAAAATGAACCCTAAGGTAATGCAGCCCATGCTCATCAGATGGAATTTGTGCTCTAGAATTGCAGATTAATGTAAAATGCTTTATGTTTCTATAACCTTGACAGAGGCCAGAAAGTATTTTACATTAGTTGAAAAATGATCTATGTACATATTCTGCTTGGAGAATTAGTCTTGGCATTATATATGTCAACATACATAGGTGTAGGAGGGCCACGGTATGGTAACTAATGAAACTGCAGAGTGATAAATAATGGTTCCTGTCCTGAAGATGTTACAGTCTTAAGGAAACAAAGACAGTGAAAGACAAGTACAACTGAAGAACAAAGAGCTACAGAAAGAAAATAACATAAAAGCTCCAAGCTACTAGTAATGATGAAAAGAGCAATATCACTTTTTTTTTTGGTGATATATTGCAGTCTTAACATCTCAAATTGCTTTACAGATATTAAGCAATAACATCAAGATGAAGAGGATCTTGTCTCAGAAAGTACTCATTTTTTTTATTTCTAACTCTTCACCTCCTGACGACACTTCAACATGTATCTTGTTTGCAAATTCTCAATTTTCTGCCCACAAGCTAGATATAATTTATTGGCAATTGTTCTGAGCATTGAAAATGTGATTGACAAATGATAGCTGTGTTTTACAAGAACCCATCCTAAATTGTATTTCTGGATGAAAACTGCTGAAAGCAATTGATATCAGAAGATTATAACATGAAGAACAGGGTTCTTTGCTGCTTAAAGTTTGTGCTTTGCTTCACAACCCAAAGACAGAGTTAAGGGTTTTAAATACAAACCAATCAATGTTTCCAACCTGGCTCTTAGTTGATGTAAATTACTTCCAAGGACCACAGTGATGTACAGCTGGTAACCATTTGTCCCAGATATGATTCTGAGTTTTGAACAGCTTTTGTTTTGACTAGTGCTCTGTCTGAGATTGCTCAACTGTCTACAGTAGGCTTTAGGACTGGTAGCTTATTTTGCTAGTACTAAAAGTCTTAAATTTATTTACCTTGATAGCATGAAAAACTAAAAAGCATTTTGAAGAATGTTTTCATTGAGTAAGGATATACAAAATTGAAGTCTTAACAAGAGAGGGACCAAACTGGAGACCATCTTTGTTGTCTCTAGGCTACACTGACTGGAATTGTATATTTACATATTTGTTTTTATGTAATTTAAAACACTTGCAATCCTGTCTTCCTTCCAGTAATTCACAGACTAAAGTAAAAATGACAGTCCAAATGGTAGAGGAACCAACCAGAA
>NW_008630122.1:0-15059 GCF_000691845.1 Merops nubicus | reverse complement strand
AAAAAAAATTAAAATTTTTAAAATTTGCAATAATTGTGTAGAGTTTACAGCACAGGAAGTGAATATTTTTATTTACAGAGTGATTGTGGGATTGTATTGTGGTGGCTTCATGAACTTGCCTCTCAACTGACATATAAGGGGTTAATAAATCAATTGTTGGTTGAGGCTTCTCAGTAAAATAAAATTTTGTCAGAGTGGAATATTTTTTCCTTCTTTTTTTCTCAGTGTGTTTACAACTTTTTTTTTTTTTAAATCCTAACCTTTATCCAAACAGTAAATGTGGGTAGTCAACTAGAAGGGAATCTAGGCACTTGCTGGTTCTAACCCTTTCATTTGGGAATCAAGTTGCATGTGCTTCTGCTGTAGCCCTTGTGTGTCTGGGCTTTGTGCCTCTCTGAATGTATAGCGAGGCTGTGTTGCTATAGTTCCTGCCATAGAAATAGGCTGGAAGATCTATCTAGGGAAGAGTAAAAATGGAAATGTTATGCCCACCAACGCAGGTTGCTGAGTTCTTTTCGGTTGTCTTGTTTGGTTGGTTTGGTTGGGGTTTTTTTTTCTTATTGTGTATGAGAGAAGGTGATTTTCTCCAGGTTCTTGGTCTAAGCTTTTTATTTTACTTTAAAGGTACAATTTTTAACTGTTGCAAGTTACAGAAAAGATTGAGAACAGATTATTGAGATTCCTGGTTTTTTTTAAATTATAAAAGTATGTAATGTTTTAGGGATAGGGCTGCCCCCAGACCTGTAACAGATGCTCTCTGTTAACTTCCCTCCCCCCAAAGGGGAAGAGAAAGGGAATAAAGGAGAGAGGCTTATTGTTTAGAAAAGTAAGAGCCTTAATGAAAATACTACTGCTAGTAGTAACAGTAATAATAATAATAAAATGGAATATATACAAAGCTGGTATCGAGCCCAACTCCCCCCTGATGGCAATATGTCACCATCGCCCCCCATATTGGGGAGCAGGCCCTGGGAAAAAGTCCCAGGCTAGACTCAGCAACAGGTTACAACTGGGTACAGGAGCTGGATTCTGGAACTCCATTCAGGAACACATGGCTCGGGATCAAAGGCAGGATGGATGACGCCCTCCTCGGACACTGGCCACTGCAGGAGCAGCAAAAGTGAGGAAGGCAGGCAGAAGGAAGGGGCTTGACCCTCATGATCTTTATACTTTTTATTTCAGCTTTTATACTGAATCTGAGGATTAGGATGGAATATCCCACTGGTGAATTTTAGGGTCAATTATCCTGTCTGCTCCTCCCTTCAAGTGTAGCTTTTACTTTCTGCCCCCTTCCATGTGGTACACAAGCTTTAGCAGTGACCTTGGTCTGCATACCAATCCTTGGTAGTAACACTAAACATTGAGTGTTATCACTGATAGAAGCAGACACTGTCTGCAAAAACACACTGCTAATTTCAGAAAGTGCAGTTAATTAGAAGAGCTTTAGCTGGAAAGTAAAATCACTGAACAGAATTAGTTCTGTTCTACCCCAAACCAGGACAAAGTACTTCAAGAAGTAGTGCTGTACTCTTTATTTTTAAGGCTAGTTTAAGTCCTAAATGCAATTTGAATAGCTTTAAATAATGCATATTATATTTAGACTCCCATATTTTCAAAGGTATGTGGCATTCTGGTACCTTACCATAGGACCTTGTTAAAGGATTTGGGTGATGGTGACTCTTGGATAGAATATGAATTCTGTAGTCACAGAGAACTTTACATGACCAGGAGTTCAGAGATAGGCCATCCCCTGAAGTGTATAAATATAAGTTTAGATGTTCATATTGAATGGTCTAGTATCTTCATTGATACTGAACAAAATACACATGGTAATTTCAAAACTTTTCATGTTTCAGATCTCTTTTTTTGCTTCTCTGGATATCATGTATACCCACATCAAGCACGTTTACTTCAGTTTTCCATTTTACTGATGGAGAAACAAACATGTCTATCACTTAAATGTTCTTTATCCCCAACTGTATTTGCGATTGGGGGGGAGGGGACTAATAAGGTTAAAATTCATGTAGCCAGGCAAGTAAGGGATGTTTTTGGTTTCCTTAGCTTAGTTAATAATCTACTGAATTAAATCAAATGTAATCTGGCTGCATCAGGAATTTTGTTTTAGTGAAGATTTCAGGAATAGTTCTTCAATAGTATCTGAATACCCCAGGTAGTCTTCGAGGTAAAGAACAATTTGCCTGGAAATGTTGTGGATTTATTATAGATTGGATTTGCACATCTATGTTATTTTAGATTTTCTTTACAAATTGACAGGGGTAATAACACTAGTAACTGAATGAGAATTCACATTTTCCATAAAGTTAAGCATTTGGATTAAGTATATTGGTTAAATAGTCTTTTGTTTTAGTTTTTAACATCATAGAAATACCATAGATTAAAAGCATGAAATATCTTTATTAAGAAGAATAATTCCTCAAGTTTTTTTCTACTCTAAGTAGAAAAAGTAAGTTACTCTAAGAATATTACTAGTTTATTTTTCTGTAATCAACAATTGTGTAAAAATTACAGTAACACCAGTGTTTGTTTTCTAAGATAGTTTTGATACATAAATAAAACTAAAATTTAACTCGCTTTCCTATTTTTTTCATCAATTCTATGTTAAAAATCCTCACTATCATGAATTTAAGGAACAGATTAAATTTTATTGCATAGGACAAATCAACAGATTATTAAATTTGGAAGGAAAGACAGTTGATTTTAGACAGCAAAATTATGATTTTGCTTAAGTTGCTTTAGCAAATAATTGGTATAGTTGGTCTTTTCCAGTTGCTTTTTTTTGAAATGAAGGAACTCCATGGGAATATTGTTGAACAGAATGAGACTTGATGTCCCAAGTTTTGTTTACATTTCATCTGATTTGACTTGTCATTTTGAGCAAGATATTTAACTACTTGGTTTCTGTTTATCAGTCCTTAAAGGGAATAATATAATTTACTCTTTAGTTGAACTCACCAAATGGTGTTTGTCTGTATACACTTGAGGTAATAGTTGTTAACCCTTTAGAAAGTATGGGCCAAAGAGTGCATGTGATTTTCATTCTAATATTATTTCCCAGGCCAGAAGCAGGTGGGAAAGAGCAACTGACTGCTGAAGACAATTTGGTAGCAATTTCCTCGAAAATTATAGTCACCCAAGAATGTAGTTTAGTATTAAAGTAGGAAACTGTCTTCTTTGTCAGCAATTTATGATGAAAATTATATGAATATTTAAAATGAGCAGAGGACATGGGTTTGGAAACTAATTCAGTATTGATAGAGCTTGTTGCTCAGCTTGTTCCTGTGGAGCACCAGGTTATTCTTAGAGGAGAGCAGGGAGGAAAAAAGCCACAGATTAAGGTTCTGTAACTATGCATGAAGCAAACTAATTGTGAGATTTCCTAATAATTGGAATTAGGGTTCTTTGTCTGCTATGGATATTGTCATTGAATGCTACATAAAGCTGATTTAAATAATTTAATACTTTTTAAGCTTAGAGGTATGCTGTGGAATTAAAATGAAGTTACATATCTTTATGTTTCAGTTAGAGTATTTCAAACAGTATCAACCTGGAACATGAGCAGTTTATATGTATGTTGTTTTTATGAAGTAGTTTAAAAACGTTTTTCAAGTTTTGTGATAGCTTCTCCATATATCCCGATACTGTAAGACTCAATGATAATTATAAATAATACAATTATGAATTATAACTCATACATGAAAGTGAGAAAAATTTTTGTCTTACTACAGGAAATAAACTATACCACTAAAACACCACCAGCCTCAGTTAATGTATGGTTGTCCCTGTGCCTCTTGCGAGTCCTGAGTGTGAACCGAGTCAGGTCTTGATGAAATGATAATTTCTGTTTAGATGCTATATTCATCATAACTGTAAAGTTGTTTTTTTTTTCTGCAAACATCAGATTACAGTGGGTAGTGTTTTGATAAGATGATGAAACACTGTGTAATTCTTCTTCTGATCTGTTTCTTTCAAAATCTAGTACACTATGCAATATACTATACCAGGGAGTTCAATGTCCTTTAAAATTGGATGTTAAGACTGATGCTACATATTCTGCTCAGCATTGCAAACTAATTCTGTTCCCACTACTTTGCTTCTTCCAGGACAAGAAAGACTGTTCCCATGATGGCAGAGATTTGTGTGAAACATTTGGTTGAACACTACATGGCTCTTAAATGTTAAAAGCAGAAGGCACTAGCTGGAAGCTCAGAGTGCAGCAAAAAATTTATTTTAAACCTGAAAAATAATTATGTCAAAGAAAAGTCGTGCCAAGGTAGAGAAGTCCGACATGGAGATAGAAGCCCTGCAAGCTGCTAATGAGGAGCTACGAACTAAACTAACCAACATCCAGATAGAATTTCAGCAAGAAAAAAGCAAGGTATTTGTCTATCTGTTCTTCTTAACAGTTGCACTGTTAGAAATCAGCAGAGATTGAATCTCAAACTAATTCAGTACTAAACTCCATTAGCCTTAAAAGAAAAATGTGACAAAGAAGTGATACCAGAAGAACCATTGATGAACTAAAATTGGTGCCAGCTATTTTTAACTAACGTGCAAAAGGAAGTAAATATCCCCAGACATCCAGTCACTGAAATCTGCAGTCACAGCAATACAAACGGCACTAGCTTAATGTGACTTAAAGGCAACAAGGGAGTTTTGTACTTGATTTTTAGCACTGGAAACTGCATGTTGTAAAAAGAAGTGTCTTCAAAGTCAGACATCAACACCATATTTAAAGCATGTCACTTTAAATGCCTATGGAGAATGTAAATTAACTTGAAATCATCTGTGTAGGAGTCCTGATTTGATTTGCTGAGGTTATGTGTGCCATTGCTCTGAGCTGTTCAGTGATGCATCCGATTGCTAATGAAACAGATCCATCAGCATTTGTCTTTCTAGCACATGTTCAACAGGTATATGGGTAATCAAGGGAACACCTAAGAGAAATTTTTCACTCATGGAGTACATTTATATCTAAGAAGATTAGCATTTGCTGTTATATATCTCTGTAGTACTTTAAAATACGGACAAGGCAATATGTTTATTTCTATTCCATTAGCTTATTAATAACAATTAGTGCATTTGACTTTGCACAAGACAATCCTGGAGATGAATCCATGTAGAGACAGATTTGTCTGTGTGTGTTTGGTGATAATGTAGTTGCAAGAGTCTCAAGGACTTAGTGGAACAAATATGCACTGAAAACCTGTTCACTTTATATAACATTGGTTTGTTCTAGCCTTGTTTCTTTGTATCGGTGTAAAAATTGGAACACCTGAATAATAATATTCCTCTATGTTATAGTTTCTTTAACAGCCTTGTGTGATACCGAGCCTTGAATGGTCTTGGTTTTTGTATTTTAATTTAAAAAACAAACAAAAAAAACCCCCTCAACCTTCATACAAATACAATCTTCAGAATTTATTTCTTACGGAGGAAAAAGAAACAGTAAAGCCTTAATTCTTTTTTGACTGATACAATAGGTTCAGTATATGTCAGCCAACTAAATTTCTGTTGCCTTGGAAATTTTTCTTTTACACAGACTAAAGCAAAAAGTAATTTTTCTTAAGAACCAGCAGTACTGATGAGTGAACAGAGATGTCAGATTCTTTTTTGCTATTATCTTCTTTATCCAGCTTTGCCAATTCTTGTTTGATACAATGAGAATAAGCTACAAAATGGGTAGCACGAACTACTTCTGCTGATGCACTCTAAAACTGAATTTACCAGCTGATAAATTGTATTATTTCACTGTCATTTTTAGTGTCTCTGCTTCTGTTCAGAAAGAGACTTGTAAACTGATGGTACATTACATTTACATAAGTAATTTTTTTTCTTTTTAGATATTATGTCTTATTTCCTATTTTGTTCTGTATCATTTTTTATGTAGACATAGGTGTCAATTTTGTTATGATATCTTAACTGCATTTAAAAGAGCACATAATTATAAAACTATAAACTGCATGGAATAATGAATTTTGAGTGTTTAAATTATTCAGAGTCTAAAAAAAAAAATCTATAAAAAGATTACACCAACCCTAAGAATTTAGCTCTGATCTGCTTCTGTGTTTGATGCTTTACCTGTAATAGTGTCAAGTTAACTCTGATTCAATTAAGAATAAAGTGTAGCTAGAAGACCGTGGCAGCTGTAGGAACATTTTCTGCAACTAGTCTGCTTATTTACTTACACGCAGTCTGCTTTCTTCACTCTGGTTGCCTGTTCATTTATTTTTTTTTTTTTTTTGACAAGTTCTATATATTTTCTGGAATATTGAGGCTGTTATAGGAGGCACATTTGTGTATTGTGCACATTTGTGTGCAGAGAAATGAATGGGCTCACATAATGTAATGTGTAGGTGAATATGAAAGAGGAAATCACAGCCAGAGTGCTCTAAAAACCCTACTAAATATGCCGTGCATTGCAGTCCATAGTAAATTCAGCAGCAGGTTGAAGTTGCATTCTATGATTCTATGATTTCTGGGAGGATGGTGGGAAGAGATATTCAGCCTCTTTCCCACATGTGTGCTGTGATGTTTGCTCTAAAACATTTGACTAGAATCGAACCTTGTAGTTTATTTCCCATTATCAGGGCAACAGTGCAGGGAACACGGGTCACAGCAGCGAGGCCCAAGTAACGACACACACCGATGCGATCAATGGTCATTCCCCGTGTATTAGCCCAAATAGCCCAGTAGATATAGTTTCAGCTGTCCACGCGCTTAGCATACGTATCAGGACTGGTTAGAAACAATTATTCACACGTTACAAGCTCATTATTAAATGAATATTAATCATATTGCCCTTCCAAGCTTCTAACCCGCTTACATTTTTAGCACCCTGTGAAAATTCTGCAAAAGGCTACTATAGTATTGTTTATGTTCCATCCTAGGCCTTCCAAGGATGCCTCAGGAACAATCTACACTTGTTCTGTCACGTACACCTTGGCACTACTGCCTGGATTGTTCACCTCCCAAAAGATAAAGTCGTGGCCTTTGTCCTTCAGAAATGCCTCCACACAACAGTCTGCTCTCTGCCTTAGCAGCACTTATATAGGATGCCTTGGATGGATGAGTAAATTAAGACCATACAGATTTTTTCCTCTTTAGGACGTAGCTTAAAAATGGGTAACAAAATCAACAAAAATTACAGATTTGTATCAGAGCAGTAAAGACAAAAATTCTCTGTGCCTAGAGGATTCTAAGTAAATTAGATGGTTTTATTGTCATGCAGGTAAGAGACTATGCACTGAGGCTGCTAAACAGACAGCTCTGTGGCCTGTGGGACATAAACTGTATTAGGAAATGTAAACTCTTGTGGGGCCAGTTAATTTAACTGTATTCTCCTAAACTATTTTGTCCCTCACGTATATGCCTTTAGTAGTGATTTATCTGAGGAAGAACCTTCTGATTGAGAAGAGATGTCAGAAATGGAAATTAGTCTTAAGACAGTTCTGCCTGCAAAATACTGATTTCTCTGAAATAAATTTTACACAAGAGATATCCAACACTTTGTGCAAGTTTTCCCAGTTCATTATGTTTCCTTCATTGCTGAGCCATTTAGAAGAATTCTCTTGTAAAACTCCATGCCCATATGATACTTGATCCAGAACTGATGTTTGCACTTGTTGAATATACGTTATTACCTTTTACACTAGTGGTGTTTTGGCCTCTGGCATAAAAGCAGCTGAATTCATGTATATTACCCAAGGGGTAAAGCACAAGTTGTGGCCCTGCCTTTGTTTCCTTGCACTGCCTCTTGTTTTGGGAACACTTGTTTGATAGGTGTGGGGAGCCTGTTGATGTTTAGCATGTCCTTCTGGGATTGCAGGTTTGCTGCCATCTGTGGAGAGCCTGGAGAAGGAAATGCCTGAACTGAACATGGGCTCACATACTGTCCTCTTTCTAGTGGGAATGTTTGGTTGAAAGAGATCTAAAATTTGGGTGTCAAGTAACAGAGTTGACCGAAACACAAAAATTATACCTATTTTAGTATGAATGGAGACAGGGCTCACTTTCACTGAGCCTTAAAGTACAAGGAGCTGCAGTGGACAAGCATTGTCTTGGCAACTGATGTGAATCAACTCAGTGGTTTCTTAAGTGCCTATGCAAATATCCATGAGTATTTATGGGCAAGTGCTACAAAATACCGATTCCTACTGAAATGTTTAACAAACATTACAAGATAGTCTTCTAATACTTCAAGTAATATTTTGTTTTTGATAACAAACTGTTATAGTCTTTGCTGTAACTATTGCTCTAACTTCACTGAGTTCTGCTATTGCTTTTAAATATCCATATTCTACTTGTGACGTCACATTTATAGAGTTGGTATCACAACACATGTACGAGTTTAGAATAAATGAGATATCTTGATTCAGTCGCCATTGTATTGCCCTGCAATTTTATAGATTGTTTTTGTAAGTTCTCTCACTTTTCCTAGGTAATTTTGGAGTTTTTTGAACTTTGATGTCAGATGTAGAATCTGCATGCAACAGTGATTGCTCATCAGTTTAAAATAAAATATCCATTTTCTATGTGTGACAGTAAAAAAAAAAAAAAAAAGCTTAACATGCCATATTGTCAAAACAGCCTTATTTACTGGGGATTAAAAAAGCCATATGGAAAAAAAGTTATGGCCAGTATCTGTGGAAGAACTCTAAATACAGCTCTTGATTTGAGCATCCAGACATACTGAATAGATAGATAGATATAAATGAATGTTATTCCCATCTGCTGTCTATGGAATAAGAAAGGAGTTGGTTAACTTACTGAACTTTAAGGAGCATACTGTATAGCATGGAGGCACTAGGGTATTGTAGTTGGGAATAAAATATGGCAATGCTCTTGGAGAAGGAAATTGGATTAAGTATTGATAAAACTACTTGTAGTTATTCCTGCAACTACTGACTGTGGCAGAACTTTTTGGGTAGGTTGTTTCCTGACCGCAGCTGACAAGTATTTCAATCCCGCTATTCTCTACACATGATATATAAATGTAAATTCTTAATACTTAACAAAATCACTAGAACAGGAGAATTTTTTGCATCTGTCAAACACTAGACAGTAAGTAACAAACTTATTAGGAATAAATGTGACAGTATTGCTTCAATCAGAATTCAAAATTATTAAATGTGTGAATATACTAGACATGATAATGCAATTTCTAACCCAGGTAAAAGATATACTGGAGAGGAGTGAGACATGAATAGACAGATATTAAGCAATGATTATCATTAATTTGGAAGAACCAACAAGAAAGTGTGATAATTAAACCTTTCATATGGTATCATATTGGAAGAGGTCAACAGAAAACGGAGTGCAGGAGATCCTAAAAGTCTGATGTTACAATGTAATCTACAGGAAAAGTTTAGTCAGAACTGTAATAGGACCTTTTAAATTAATGTGTCTTATAAAATTACATAATTAAACTGTTCTGGAATAAAAGTACAATCACTGGAGTCTTCAGAAGGTTGTAGGGGATACAAATGTAGCACAGGGAAAACAGATCTTTCATATATACAAATACGAACAGAAACATGTTTTCTGTGGTCCTTTGTTATTGTCACATAATCTCGAGAGTTTAGATGAAAAGATTATCAGAAGATTATCACTAGAGGCAAGAAAGGTTGCACTAGATGTGGTGCCTTGATTTTTTTTTTATTATTATTTTAAAAGAATTTTTTTTAATTTGTTGCTGGAAATGGGCATACAAGAAGAGGATATTTATGAAAGTGGACAGAATAAAGAGTGAATGCAGGCTTTTTACTATGGAAAAGGAAAAATGAGTAAGTCCCTAGGTAAAAGAAGCAAGCAGATGGACTGGAAGAATGATGACTGAGTGTACTGATGTTGGTTGGGATAGAGTTAAATTTCTTCACCGTAGTTAGTATGGGGCTGTGTTTTGCATTTGTGCTGGAAACAGTGTTGGTAACACAGGGATGTTTTAACTACTGCTGAGTGGTGCTTACAGGTTCAAGGCCTTTTCTGCTTCTCACACCTCTCCATCAGCGGGTAGGCTGGGGGTGCAACAAGAAGTTGTGAGGGGACACAGCTGACCCCAACTGACCAAAGGAATATTCCATACTGTGTGATGTCATGTGCTCAGCAATAAAGCTAGGGGAGAGGTTGGCAGGGGACTGCTGCTCAGGGACTGGCTGGGCATCAGTTGTTTGGTGGTGAGCAGTTGTTTTCATTTCCATCACTTGTCTTTCTTGGATTTTATTTTCTTCTCTATATTTTTCTCTTTTTCTTACAATTTTAAAAAAATTGTAATGACATCTTTTTCATTATTAAATATTTTTTCTCAACCCATGAGTTTTTCTCACTTTTACCCTTCAAATTCTTCCCCCACTCCATCAAGGAGGGGTGTAGTGAGTGGCTTTGTGGAGCTTAGTTGCTGGCTGGAGTTAAATCAAATAGTTGAGCAGTGAGTACAAGTTCCATCAAAGCAACGTCTGATATGGTGGAGTCATGTCTGACTGCTGCTTCTGCCAATTCTAAGCTTTTGTTAGAAGAGATGGAGATCTGGAGAAATGGATGGTTGCCTGAAAGCATAAACAAGACGAAACAGGTTGCATTCTTGGGCAACCGGAAGTGATAAAAATACATTCAGAAAATGCAATATGGTGCTGCAGCTGTGAAAGAAGACAGATTTCATAGGCTGTGAACTTATGTGAGCACTTGTTATCATCAATAAAAAGATTAAATCAGGCCTGCAAATTCTCCAGTGTTATTGTACCCTAAAAATTACAGATTTTTATCATGTTTTCCCCCTGAAGTAGTTCAAATTTTGTTCATTTTAGTAGAGAAGTTTTACAATCCAGTTGATAGAGAATTTATCCTTGAGACATGGGAATCAGTTCAAATAATCATCAATCTTCCATGTCGCGCATCTTCATCTTTTTGTTCTGACACTAGCCTATTGCACAGTAATTTTCTTTTGCTACAAGATATATCACTGTGCTATGCCATTTCCAAGTATTCTTCAGGTGTCCAACTGTTGTAAATCATCCAGTGCTCCAAAACTGTCAAAACTGACTGATATGGAGACCAAAGTGTGAGTTTGTGTTTGTGGGGACTTTGATTACTGCTGCTATATCTACAGATCTACTGGATGAATCTTTTAGACCTGTCCCCTCCTCAAGTGGGAAAAGAAGAAGGGAGAGAGAGAGAGAGAGGAAAAAAAAAAAAAAAGGGGGGGGGGGGCAAGAACTATGCATGATTTAGCTGCAAAACTGGATTTCAGAAGGATATAGCAAGTTGATTTGGTATGTCTGGTTACAGCCTGGTAATACTAGTGTTTCCGGGTCTCATTCAGATTAAATTTGAATAGGCTTTGAATACAGAGGAATGTAGCCTTTGGTTACCCTGGAGAAGTGGTGTTTCAGAGCATTTTCCAGAAGGTGCTCAGGAATATTCAACATCAGGCACAGAAAAAATGTATTCCTATTAAGTTTTGTGGCAATTCTTTAAATGTTCATGTCTGGAGCAGGCTTAAGCTGCATTGGTTATCATTAGATTTGTATGTACAGGGGCATACCAAATAGAGGAGGAAAGAGATAATATATTACTTATACTGATTTTGTTATTTTTTCCTTTGTCACGTCTCTGGAAATGAGGTATGTAATGCAAAATGTTTCTTTTTTTTTTTTACACACTTTCCAAATTAAGACATTCATATTTCTCTGTTGCAGGGAAGAAATTCTAATATATTGCTGTAGATGTTGCTGCAATTCAGTGAAGCCATTTTTAGTCACACAGTACGATATATAATTTGCCAGCTTGTTTTTTTTTTCATGTCCTTTTACTTAAATAATCACTTTCATTTAAAAAAAAAAAGTGAATTCAGATTTTTAAGAGAAGCGTACAAAATGCTGCTGAATATGTTATTTCTCTTTCAAATATCAGGTTGTATTAGACTATGTGACCCTCATTTTGAATGCAGAAAAATTATTAGGGGACCTTTCTGGTGATGAGAAAGTCCCTGTGAAGTTAAACTAGCATGTATAAACTGAGTATGAGTTGCTTGCCTCACCCCTAGTAACCTGCCTTTTTCACAGTCGGCCATAGATTGTCTGCCATAACCTGAGTTCCTGGCAAAAAGCTGTGAGTAACCCTCCTGCCCCCCAAGTGATTGACTATCTTCAATTTAAATCAAATAGAAGAAAATATGACAGCCCTCAGTAAGTTCTTGCCATAATATTTTGTTGTGGCAGTGGTTCATTGGAAACCTGTATGACTGAATAGATTATTTAGAAATGCATAATTTTAGAATTATGTTGTTGACACCAGATCATAAAAATGAACTGTTATATTTCTGTTTCAAGTGTACGAAGTACTTTGTCAAAGAAAACAATGCTAGATGCAAATATCCTGTGACAATATAATCATATTGTTGTAGAAATCCTTTCAGCAATGACATTTGGCATTATTTTTCCAAGAAGCTAGCTTCTCCTTTGGCAACCATGTTGTATCAATGTGCAACAAATATTAAATATTTAATTTAGAAAGACAGAAAATAACAAAATATCTGTTTCATTTGTGCCCTGGTGTCCTGCCTGACTTTGTTTCCTTATTGGCTTCATTTCTTCATTATGCCTATGAACAGAACAGATTTTTTTTCATTAAAAAAAAAGATCCATGGAAGTTTAAAAAAGTCAAATTGCTTTAAAGTTTAAGTTCCTTTTGCAACTGAGACGTGGACATATGGGAAAATGCCACACTGCTATTTTCATGTATTCAGTTGCTCTGGAAGCCAGACGTGTACAGCTCTGCATAGTGTGCAGGAGGGAGGGACAGAGGGAGTGAGGGAAGGGTCGCTCATGGCTTTCTGGGAAGGCTTCACAGACACATCTAACTTTCCATCTTTGATAAGAAGCAATAACAAAAAAAAAGACTCTTTAAAGAGCTTGAGAATTAGGATGCATCTTTTTTTACGAGGTCATGTGGTGTAATAGGCATTCAAGATGCAGTGTAAAAATAGATGGGTTTCAGGAAGATTCTTATTCTTGTTTACATTGCACTTGCTGAAGCTTTTAAGTAAAATGATTAGTGATACATGATAACATGCACTTACTCTGAGTGGTCTATTACGTGTTTTCACAGACAGCAACAATGCATATAGATGTTGCCTCAGTTCAGTGAAAGATGAAAAAATTCAGCATTTGTGCTGTCATGTATTAAGTCAATACTCCTCCAAAATTTCAGAATCTGTTTCTCATTGTATAGAAAATGGTTTTAAGAAGTCATATTCATTAATGTGTTGTATTAAAAACTGCCTTTCAGTTGCATGCTTTATGCACCTTATGACTAATCTGAAAGTACTGTAGTCCTGGAGGTATATTAACCTTGTTTATATATGCCATTAAACAGCTTGTTGTCCTGTGTCATCATTACTAGGTTTCATTGCTCAGTTTCATTTCAATTTTCTTTGTTCATCAATAAGAAAGTAATTAATAGATGCAAATGAACCAACACTCATTATTTATTTAGAAGTTTATCTATGAACTCATCCATTTATGATAGTAAAGAGGTAGGTGAATG
This sequence comes from Merops nubicus, assembly GCF_000691845.1. NCBI lineage: Eukaryota > Metazoa > Chordata > Aves > Coraciiformes > Meropidae > Merops > Merops nubicus. Next base: position 1,499 of record NW_008630122.1, on the reverse strand, counting down.
GCTTAGCTTTGTTATAGTATCATAGAATGGTTTGGGTTGGGACAGAACTTTAAAGGTAACCTAGCCCAGCCCTCATGCTATGGGCAGGGGTGGGAGAGTCTTAGACACTCCTTTGGAACTAGGTACCCCTAATGCATGCAGTGAAAATTGTGCTGTCTTGTCTAGGTTTGGAACTAAGGTCATCCCACCAGAAGAAACAACACATGTATATTCCCTGAAGATAATTTCCAATAACCAGACTTACCATTTTGAAAGGATAAATAAATAAATCTTTATTCATAAAGGTTTCTTATCTGAATCACCCTGGAACGGAGTAACGGTATCTGTTGCATAAAATCTTTTCCTGATGATGTCTGATTCAGAGCTGCTACCTTTTCCACAGCTGTAATTATAGTGCTTTCTCATCTGCAGTGTATCTGGAAGATTACTTTCATTAAAATGTAGATACCTTTCCTGCTCTTTTTTTTTAATTTAATTTTATTTTATTTTTTAAAATCATAGGTTATGCTTGAGTTGGTTAATTCCCAAAGTTTCTGTTGAAAGTAACAGCATTGTAACACCTTTTGCACTGGGAAAGTTTGCTGTCCCTATGTCTGAAGACTTCAAGTGAAGTCCAGCCTGGAAATCTTACTGTCAGTGCTGTGGTTTGATGAATAACATGTTGGTATCATTTTATGGTCATTCTTAAATTAAGGAATAACCTTGGATTCACTGAATGAGTTATAGCTGAGGCTTTTGAGTTAAGATGTCCTATTTTTCCTAAAGCAAATACACAGAAGTGACTGTTTAGATCCAACCTGCTTTCAATAAACAAAATTAAGGTTTTATTTAAGGTGTTATTGCTTTTAATGAACCCTTTACTTTTGACTGTAGAATCCAGAACCATGCAAAAATTTACTTGTTTTCATTATACTTTCATAGTGAATTATACTCTGGATACTAACAGAGATCTTCCATCCTTTCCATTCTATCTGAGGCAAGGTGCAATTCTACCTTAGTGCAGCATGAATTAAATGCATTTTATTACTACAGATCCCATCTTTGTATAGCACAGATGCAAGCATACTAGGGCTATTGTGACTGACCAACATCCTGCTGCTCGGTAACCTCCTTTTACCATGAAGGATGCTTTGCTATATGTTTGTATTGCCACTCAAGGTTAAAACACAGGTCTTTGAAATCACTGCCTCTGACTTTTCTTCAGATGAGAAGTATATGTATAGAGCCCATGTTTTGACAGTCTCTGTGATAGCATCAGTAACATCTTTCTACTATCCCTATGATAATGAAATACATTATATCCTGTCTGGTATACTATAATAGACAAGCAAGCCTTTTCCTTTTTTTTTTTTTTTTTTTTTTTTCCCTCCCTTTCTTCTGACTTAATGTCTAATCCCACTTGGAGAAAAACATTGCTCTCCGTGCAGCCTGCTGAGCATCATTTTATAATGAGGTTTCACCACAGTGGGTATTACTCTAATAGGCTATAAAACCTTTCC
>NW_008630121.1:0-1360 GCF_000691845.1 Merops nubicus | reverse complement strand
CCCCTTTTGAGTCTTTTTTCTTTTTTTTTTTTTTTTTTTTTTTTTTTTTCTCCTTTTCCCTGTTTTGTTGACTGAAACTGAGACCGGAAGTAGGAATGAGTACCCCCAGTGTAAAAACCAAAACACAAACTGTTTATTACTGGTACCGAACCTATTGGGCCCCCAGGGCCTCCAAAAACATCAAAGATTCCGGAAAAAAACCCCGGAAGTCACCCAGAAAGAACCACAACCTGAAACTATTCCAAAAAGGGTCACATTTAGTCCAAAAATTAAAGAAACGAAGGCTAAAGACAAAACCTCTCCTACTAGCAAGAAGAAAGGCAAAGCCTCTCCTATTAGTAAGAAAAGTACAACAAAGACATTCAAAATCCTACAACAGACACATAAGAAACTGCACTTGGGAATAGGAATGGTGTGACAGGAAATGAAGGAAATACAACAACTCATGGAGCCTGGATGCTCCAGTGCGTCTGAATCATCCTCACTTCAGAAATACCAGGAAGAAAATAATAAATTAAGAACGACTTGGACTGATACACGACACCAACTGGTAGAATATCATAAAAATCTTACCCAAATACAAGAAACCTATACCAAACTACAAGAAACCAATGCCAAACTGCAAGGAGCCAATACCAAACTACAGACTAATCTTAATATAACCCTTAAGGAACTTGATAAAACAAGATCTAATATCGACGTGTTACAAACAATGATACAAAATATACAAAAAACCAAAAATACTACCACCCTTCCCCAAACAGTGAGTGATGACATCCTCCAGGAGCCGACAAGTCAATCCTCTAAACAACAACAGGAGAAACAACAGCAACCGGAGGAGCAGCAACAACCATCTACTCCTCCTCCATCAGAGTTCGCATCACCACGGCCACTAACTTCTCCCTTACTGATATCAATACTTTACCCGCCATTATCACCCTCCCCCGAGAAGGTACCACCCCCAACTACACTCCTGAAGAAGCCTAAGCCTTCTCATGGGACAACTACTCCTATAACGGTGTCAAGGCCACAGACTCGCCTTCAAACTACAAGGCGCCTGCTGGGCTTCCACCCACAAGGGTAGAGAAGGAGAACTCTTCAAGGGGGAAAGAAACAGAAAACGAAGACCAAGGGGGAATGGTGCATAGGCAGGGCCACCCAATTAGGATAACTACCATTTCAGAGACATTACCATCAACCACCCCACAGGTACTGAAGGTTAAAGAAAAATCGTACTCCTCCCTTAACCTAACTAAATTGAGAAAAAAATACAACCGGCACCAATCTAAGACTAAGACTGAATATGTGATATGGATCTCAAACACCAAGAACAATAATATATATCTAACAAAACAAGAGA
>NW_008630120.1:0-27185 GCF_000691845.1 Merops nubicus | reverse complement strand
GCCGAGGCCTAAAGCCCGTGTCCTGACTGGCGGTAACGTTTGTTCTTCCCGCTTGGCCGCTTGAGTGGGTGTTTGTTTGTTTAGGTTACGTCTTCTGCGTGGTTTGTCTGTTTGTTTGGGAAGCTAGAGGAACTCGGGCTAACTTGTCGGTCCCGGGAGCGACAGATGAAGAGAAATCCTTCCCAGGGCTCTTTCCTGAGCTGTTGAAGGCAATCGTGAAGTCTCAAGCAGGAAAAAGACTAATTGTTGGATTAAGTCTATTTGTCCCCATTTCAAGTTTCACTTCCTAAATCTATCATGACATCATATCCCTGCTAGATCTCCCCTCCTCTCAAGCCGCCTTTGGGTGGTGGGAGGGGGAAAATGGGGCAGCCCATGAACTTAATTGACATGGTTATAACAAACAAAATCTTCAAACCTCTAGGCCATATTTTACAAGTATAGAAAAGAAAATGCATGAGCTTATTTGAATGCTTAGCTTGCTTGTTTTTTTTTTTAAACTTGGCCAGGTGCTCTAGGGTGTCCTTTAAGTCTTCCAAGTAGGTTAAGACAAGCTGAGATGGAGATGAGCTAGAGAGCGTGCGCGTGGCCTGGGGCAATCGGTTCCTTGAGGATAAAGATGGTTGATCTGCGTTGGGCTTGCTGCTTTGACTTGCACGTTGGTATTTGCAGTGCAGCTTTGGAAAGAGGAGGGGAGGATGGCAGCCTGACTTGTGTGGAGACTATTCTCACAGTGAGGGCTGTACTGAGACCGTATTTTGGAGTAGCAGAACAAATCTCAGCTCTGTGCAAAAGCAAATAACTAAATGAGCATTTGAAATCATGTTATTTAATTTTAGAGCAAATTTATCAGCTAAGGCTTAATTGATATGATGCTTTTTACCCAGTCTGCTTATAGGGTGCTAACTTCTAAAACTAAAAGGAGGAAAGTAAGGACATAGAAACACTTGATTTAGAGACCAGCCAGTCCTGTTGCTAAGGAGATGACTCGTGTTAATGTACTGCAAGTAGGCTCAAGCTAACTGATGAGGCTATTACAGCACCAACTATCTATCTCTGTGGAGGAAAAAAAGCATGTAATGTATTGCGTGTACAACAACTTCCTTCTTTTCTGTAAAAAACGCTCAGTAACCAGAAGAATCAGTGAGTTTGGGCTGTGCTACTGACCTGCGGAAGCTGTCAAATTAGCTGCTTAATTTTGTACTGTACAGCTCCAGAACGCCTATTTAATGTTTAAGCCCGTTTCTCTTCCCCCTTGCAGCCCTATTTTTCAGTGGGCTTTTGGGTGCATGCTTAGTAGCTTTAAGTCTCTGGCATATTATCCTTTTGGCCATTGCTTTCTCATTTCTGATGCATCTCCTGTGTTATTCATTTCATAATTTCTGTTTGTACACAAAGTTAGATTGAAGTCAGTTGAAAAACTTGTGGTGTCAAGACTCCCTTTTGTGCATCAGGTGTGTGGAATTGTACTCTGAACCCAGAAAACCTCAGCTTTGTCCACAGATATGCTAGTGGTCTTTTGATGATAATTTGCAGTTACTTTTAATAACGTGTTGATGCACCATTTGTACTGGGGGCATGTTTCCAATATTAGGCTCTCCCTCATGATGGTTCTGATGATATAGTGCAGTTCTGCTGGCAGGTTTGGCAGTTGTCCGCAGCTCTTGTAAGCTATCCCCTGTACCTTCTTACAGGTGAGTGAGTCCTGCTGCTCAGACACTCTAGCTGTCATCCCACAAATTAATGCTGAATTAATGAGAAATGTAGAGACAGTCGTGTGGGTTCTTCGCTGATTAGGGACGTGAAGGGAGGTGATGGCTAGCTGACAGCTGTGCTGGAAGATGCTCTGAACCTGAGGACTTCTTCCAGCAAAACTATTTCTTCTGCTTCTGAAGGATAACCTGTTTTAATTGTGTTCTGGTGGGAAAAGATGGTGGGTAGTGGTACTGTTTGCTAGTGTAGGCCTAGCCAAGGAGTCCTATGACAGTATCCTAGTGGCCATGTAACTCTGATATAATAATCCTGAAAATGGACCCTGTGGTAGGAAACTCTTAAGTACAGAATATTATAAGATGCTGATAGTTAACTGAAATTAAGGAAAGTATATGAATTGGAGGGGCCTTTTTGGTTTTCTACATGACCTCATTTAAGTGAAGACAGAAGTCTGTTTTTAAGGTATGCAAAAATTAAGCAAATTTAGATTGCACTGTAAGTCTGCTGGGACCTGTGCAACACTTGCTGACTCTTGGGTTTGGAGAATGTGTGAATGTTACTTGTGGCGCAATAGAAGAATCAAAGGTCCAGCTTACCTTGAAAACAGAAGAGAAAAGGTATTTGGTTTCTTGCTGCTCTGGTATTTTTAGTCCAGGAGAGTAAGTAAAGTGCAGTTTATTACAGAATCTTTTACATCCTCTAACAGAGATGTTAACATCCTAGGGACTTTTTATGTGATTGTGTCATTGGGCTGCCATGTGGGTCCCCTTTAGACCAAGTGTGAGAGAGGAACTTGGTGGTGCTCAGCCCTCCTCAGCCTCCTTCAGCTAGGTTTCCACTTGGAGTGTGAGGCTGTGTTCCTGCTCCCAGTCTCCCTTTTCCTTTCCTGCCTTACTGCCTTCTGTGTGACGATGCCGTTTAGGCGCGTGGCCAGAGCAGTACGGTTACAGCAGTAACTGGACATGGGTGCCCCTGGACAGGAACTGGGGTTTCTGTCTTGTGATGGCTGATACACCCACGGGCTGCGTGTGACCTTCTTTGTGGGAGAAGAAACACAAAAAGCTGCATGGTCTTTTTTGCTGTTATCTTGTGATCAAAGAAGTAGGATTAGGTTAATTATGATTGCAATGGCATTTAGAGCTTAGAGGGACTTTCCTTCCTAGATAATTTTTCCTTTTAGAAGGAACAAGTCAGGTTTTGTTTTCTGTCAGTTGACTTGTAACTTAGTTGCTTTACTTGGTAGGAAACACTCTGCTGCCATTGCTATTTTGAGCTCTGATAGCTGTATTCAAAGAGTTTAGACAAGCTCAGAGGTTTATCTTTCTACATAAATCACAGACAAGTCTTTTGTTAGTTACCTTATACTTGAGGATTCTGCTAGAATGGTCTGAGCTGATGTGGGCATCTTGAACTATCTAGCTCTCATATAGATAGCCAATTTATTTTTAATATAATCATCTTTTCTTCTCTAAACAAGGAAAAGTTTTGTCCTTAAATCCAATGCATCTCCCTTACACTTCCCTGTATACCGGAAGAACTGCTGTATTTCTCAAAATGTACTCTGTCAACTGAGAAACAGTCAGCAGGTTCATATTAAGCAGTATTTCCAGGGAAGTCAGATAGAGGCACGTAGTAGCTTCCATTCTTCTTCCTCTTCTCCTCTCTGCAGTATTTAGTGATGGTTTGCTGGTTGGAAAAGCATGGCAATGACTGCTTTATGCTGTTACGGACACTTTAGGAGGGGGGAATAGTACAAAGAATAGAATGAAGTAGGCATTCAGACTGCAGTATTGGCCACATTTAAAGTCAAGGTGTGCAGGAGGTGCTCCGAGATGAAAAACTGCATTCTAGGGACTGGAACCTGCACGTACCATCCCTCCTTCCACCTTTTCTTGTTGCATAAGAATCTAGAAATCTGCCAGAGGTGAGTAGCTTCAACGAACTGTCTCCAGAGGATGTTGCAACTCAGTACTTCAGGGCACCAAACCCATGCAATTATGAATAAGCAGAAGTGCCTAGGCCTGGGAATGCACTTTGCTTGCTTATTTCCTATCTGTTCATTCCTCTACTGACAAAAATAGTATGTAAAGCCTCTTCAGTTTGTGTGCCTACCCTGTAGCTGCAGCTTTTAAAGTTAGTGGGTCAGCAGCCAACTCTTGTATGTGATCAACTGTATGTAAGTCCATAGCTGAACTGCCATCTTCTGTGATTTATTGAGATTAGGAGATCTTTTGAGAATGGTATTTAAAAGGGAAGATCTTAACATAAGTGGTTTAGAAAGACTTTACAAATTATCGATTGCTCAGCAGGCTAGACCCAGGTAACTAGGGGAGAACCATAATCTGTTAAGAACACCGTTATTTTCTCATATTTGTGGTGGCATATCATGCTGACTAAAACTACTTTCCTGATTGGCCTGGTGGAAAAAGTCTGGTTAAGACATGAATTCATACCAGAAGGAGTTCAAGAAGCTGTTTGGATCCTTGATTCTAGGCAGTTACCACTAAAAACTAGGAGGGTCTAGGACATTTAAATCTTCTTCTGAATGGGAGCTGCCTAGTCTTGGTGCCAGTAAACTGGATAATGGTGGCTGAGGAGATTTACGTCATCTGCAGCCTTTGCATCTGGCTTCTGACCTCCCTGCAAGACGAGTGTTTGCAGGATGAAAAGCTGCTTAATCACCTTGCACTTGTTGTAGCAGAACCTCCTAGTGTTCACAGCACCCATGACAGACTTCTGTTTGCCTTCACTTCTCTCCTTTCTTTGTTCTTTAAAACCCCTGCTCATTACAATATGTCCTCCAGTTCATTGTAACAGTTATCACCAGTGTCACCACTGATAATTGAAGATGAGCCGTCTGTACCTTCTCCACCTCTGTTGAGGTGGAAGAATATTGTGTAAGCAGAAATTACTTTTTTTGTCATTGTATCTGGTTATTTTAGGTAACTCTGTGGTGTAATTCCTGAACATGCACATAGAACTTCTGTTAGAAGGTTTCAGCTCTTAAGCCGTACCCGTATCTATTAATGCATGATTTGTATCTACTCCAAAAACTCTTTAAATTCAGCTGAAATCGTTAAAAGTTGCCTCGGTAAATGCTGTCATTGTTTGGAGCTGTACCAGCTTGGGAGGAGAAAAAGACATTTTAAAAAGTATTAAGGGATGGAGAATAAAGCATCTGTCTGTGTAACATGGGTGGATTTGGACAGACTTCTCTGAAGCTTTATCCAAAATGCAAAGGATAAATAGGTGAGTTATCAGATAGTTGATATTTGCTGACCTGCCACATGCTTAAGATTTTACAGCAACAGTTGCATCAGATGACCAGGCAGAGAAATCTACATAGCCCTGGTTATGGTTGTATGAAGCTGCAGATGTTGCCTTCTTCTGTTGCCCCTGGTTTTCCAAGCCTGCTTTTTTTCTGCATTGTCAAGACAAAGTGTAAGAAGTAGTTAATGCTGACTGTCAGGGGGAGGAAGATGGGTGCATTGATTTTAATATTAACCTGTTGATGATAGCTGCAGACTTCAGAAGTGGTGAGCATGGAACTCCACGATGAGCATATTAAATGCTATTAGATGCATCCTCAAAAATCATAGTTCTTGCCTTCAGGCTCTTTTTCTTTGGCATGTTTCTTTTACCCAGGGTAAGTGAAAAGTTCAGATGTGCTATAGTTTATTGGGTTAACCCCTCTTTGCAGGGGCAATAACCCAGCGCAAGGAGAGAGAGAGAGAGAGAGGTGATTCAGTTCAGTCCCTCCACTCTATATGGCAGCTTTGGTCAATAAATACTCTTGGTCTTTAAAAGGAAAACTGCAAAGCAAAATTAAAGGAAATTGGCAAACTTCCTAGCATGGTGAACAAACTGAGAAGTAAGACTTGTGTCAGGGCAGAGCTCTTAATTCATGTCAGGGGACTAAAACTGAGGTCCTGAAGCTGGTAATAAGCTGACTTTTCTTATCATTAAACTGAACCCCTACTCTTTGTTAAACACTCTCATTTGAAACATTAAGCTGTGGGTTAGCTGACTAACCAGTGTTCTTCATCTAGGCCTAAATAACATTGCAGGGTGAAGCTGAAGTTTCACACATCTCTGTGAAGGCTGCTGTGTAGGATGAGGTAGTGTTGCTTCAGAGGCTTTTTAGAACAGAGCAATTTAGAAGGACATGCCTAGGTGTCAACTTTAAAAAAGGCTCTAAGTTCTGGGAACTCTGACTTCTTCCTAAGAGAAGTATCTGTTCCTCCCTACCCTGTTTTGAAAGCACTAAGTCTGTCTCCCAAGGTTATTAAAAAACCCCAAACAAACCAACATAGATATAAATAAATATGTTTTGGAGATGCCTGGGAAGACCATATCCAAAAGCAATTTTCATACTTACATTCTCAAGTATGAGAGAATATAAGTATAAATATCTTATACAGGGATCAAATGTGTAACACTACTTAAGACCTTAGAAGGTTTGAATCCAAACCATACCATGTAGCTGTGTCTCTTATCATCTGAGCCTCTCTATTTTATTTGTAACTCTTGCAAATAACTTTCCTGGCTATGTATTAGTGGTATTAAATATGACTGAGGGGAGACTTCTAGTAAGCAATCTTCATTGCCTCAGCTTGAATTTTATTTGGGAGATCATCAGCTGTAAACCTCCTTTCTTGTCCTGAGGTCACATCTGTCACATATAAAGGAGTATGCCATATTGGTTGGTAGAGACTTTTAGCTTTCATTAGCTGTTCTGGATAGAAGCTACCTAGGCTGAGCTGGTTTAGTGAATGTCTGGCACTAGGTCATCTGGATTTATGCCTTTTTATGGTCTCTAAATCTCATGTGAATGTTTGAAATGCTGGGGAGGAGAAGTTACAAATGGGGCTATACAGGAACTGCTGTAATGCTTTAACACTGATTACAGTGCAGCAAACTTCAGGGCCCTCAGGCTGATAATCAAATGGCACATCTTGTGAAGTGGTCTTGTGTTAGACCGGTTGAGGTATTTGTATACTTCTAAGTGCTATTTTAATAAGCTTTCACAAGAGGGCAGAGTAGAATTTGCGCCAGGAATTGTAGTTGTCTCAAGACTCAAGAAATGAGCTGGCCGAGATTCCTTTGGTCTTACAGCAGCATGGGACATATTATTCATGCTGCCCACCTGTATTGCATACTGTCCTGGGCACTGGGTGGCTCTTCAGTCACTGCTACCCAGCAGAGAGTCCCGGGGAAAGCCACAGCCTCTCTCAAGTGTCCCTCCCCGGCAGGGGAATGCTGGAGTGTGGAGGAGGAAACATCTATCAGCGAGCCCCCTGCACCACCACTGCCAATGTTTGCTTGTTGGTCATAGCTGAAACAATCATGTAGCTGTTAGCACAAAAATCTCGTGGTTGTTAGCACAAGATAGTGCTGGAGCACAGGAGAAGTAAGCTCTTTGTAGTTTACAAACATAATAAAGGAGGTACTGCCAGAAAGCTGCAAGGTTTCCTTGCAACGTGTTGGGGTATGGTAAAATATGACTGAGAAAGCTACTTAAATAAGAAAGACTCTCTGTCTCTAGCCTTATGCTTCTTTAAAGATGTTGATCAATTAATTTATTAGTTATCGTGATAATACGCAGGACCATCATCTGTGTTGAAACTGTTTGGAGTCCACAGAAAAAACTAGTTCCCTCTGCCCCCTTTCTTTACTGGAGGGCAAAGTGAGTTCGGGTTGGGTTTTTCTCCTGGAGCATCTCTGAAGTGTAGTTTCAATTCTTTGTTGTACTTCAGTACTTTGTCTTCCAGTAGTTTTTAAGCTAAAAGAGCTACTTCTGATCTTTCATCACTCTTTGAAGAGCTTTCTAGCAGCTCATCCTGTACAACACACCGTCCCATATGACATGCTTGTCTCTAAGATGGAGAGGCATGGACTTGATGGATGGACCACTCAGTGGATAAGGAACTGGCTAGATGGTCACACTCAGAGTTGTGATCAATGGCTCGAATTCCATGTGGAGACCAGTGACAAGTGGAGTTCCCCAGGGGTCTGTTCTGGGTCCAGTGCTGTTTGATATCTTTGTCAGCAGCATGGACGGTGGCGTTGAGTGCACCCTCAGCAAGTTTGCTGGTGACACCGAGCTGTGTGGTGTGGCTGACACGCTGGAGGGAAGGGAGGCCATCCAGAGGGACCTGCACAGGCTGGAGGGGTGGGCACAAGCCAACCTCATGAGGTTCAACAAGGCCAAGTGCAAGGTCCTGCACCTGGGTCAGGGCAATCCCAGGCACAATTACAAACGGGATGCAGAGCTGGTTGAGAGTAGCCCTGAAGAGAAGTGCTTGGGGGTGTTGATTGACAAGAAGCTCAACATGATCTGGCAGTGCGCTCGTGCAGCCCAGAAGGCCAACGGCATCCTAGGGTGCATCAAGAGAGGGGTGGCAAGCAGATCAAGAGAGGTGATTCTCCCTGTTTGCTCTTGTGAGACCCCACCTCACGTACTGCATCCAGTTCTGGTGTCCCCACCATAAAAGGGACATAGATCTGTTGGAACAAGTTCAGTGGAGGGCCACAAAGTTGATCCAGAGCCTGCAGCATCTCTGCTATGAGGATAGGCTGAGGGCACTTGGATTGTTCAGCCTAGAGAACAGAAGACCCTGGGGGGATCTTGTAACTGCTTTCCAGTACCTGTAAGGAAGCTACAGGAAGGCTGGAGAGGGACTTTTCACAAGAGTGTGCAGTGACAGGGCAAGGGAAGTGGTTTTAAATGGAAGGAGAGTAGGTTTAGACTAGATCTTATGAAGCTCTTCAGTACAAGGGTGGTGAGACTCTGGACTAGATTGCCTAGAGAGGCTGTGGATGCCCCTTCCTGGAGGTGTTCAAAGCCAGGTTGGATGAGCCCTTGAGCAACCTGGTCTAGTTGAGAGGCCTCATGGCAGGGAGGTTGGATTAGATGATCTCTAGGGTCCTTTCCAATGTAAGCCATTCTGTGATACAATTTGTGGCTACCTCAATTAATGCAAGTCAGTTGACATTTATCATTTTCATAATCTCTGTGTGTGAAGACCTTCACTTTTTTTTCGTCCTCCTTCAGGTTGACCCCAAAGATTACACTTTTGCTGGACTTAAAGACGAAACTGTGGGTCGACTGCCTGGAAAAGTAGCAGGCCAGCAATTCATCATTCAGGACTGTGAGAACTGTAGTATCTACATCTTTGACCATTCTGCCACAATCACTATCGATGACTGTGTAAACTGCCGAATCTTCTTAGGGCCAGTCAAAAGCAGCGTCTTCTTCCGCGACTGCAAGGACTGCAGATGCATCGTGGCCTGCCAACAGTTCCGCACGCGGGACTGCAAGAAGCTGGAGGTCTTCTTGTGCTGTGCCACCCAGCCCGTTATCGAGTCCTCCACGGGTATGAAATTCGGATGTTTCCAGTACTATTATCCTGAGCTTGCTTTACAATTTAAAGATGCTGGACTGAGTATCTTTAATAACACGTGGAGCAACATCCATGACTTTACCCCTGTGTCAGGAGAAAATAACTGGGGCCTTTTGCCTGAGGATGCTGTAGTCCAAGATTATGTTCCTCTGCCCAGCTCTGAGGAGCTGAAAGCTGTCAGAATTTCTACGGATGCTACGAGGAGCATAATACCGATAACTCGAGGGCAGAGACAGAAGAGCAGCGACGAGTCGTGCTTGGCCGTGTTTTTTGCTGGTGACTACACAACTGCAAACGCCAGGAAGTTAATTGATGAGGTAAGAGACCTTTGTCTTTGCTCAACTTTTTGAATTTCTAATTGACATTTCCTCTGGACAGCCCCTAGTGCTGCCTGAAGGGAGCTTGTCTACTAACCGTACTGATCAACTGCATTGTGTAAAAACTTAAAGCAAAGTGAGAGGCTGGAGCTCATCTGGTCAGGTAATTGTTCCACAGCTGACATCCTGTGATTGACACATCTATCCTCTGGTAGTTCCAGCATACTGTTCCATCATGGCACACCAAAGCTATGTTCTGAAGAAAATCTGTCCTTGAACTTGGCCAAATGTGGAGTTATTGGCAATGCTTGGAATAGGGATATAGCCAATTAACTTGTTAGCTTGTAGCCCCAAAAGTCACAGCTAACGAAACAAGCTGTCTTGAAAGTTTTTTCCAGTGCTAACAGGGCCTTTAAAAAAGTAACATATTAAATAGTATCCCCTCTGCCACCCAGTTTTGGAATTTTTTTTTCTGGAAGAGGCAGAGTGTTAGTCATGCCTGGTCAGCCGTTTTCGATTACTTAAATAGCTGATGCTGGGTTTTGGGGTTTGTTTTTGTGAGGGTTTTTTTGTTGTTGGTTTTTTTTTTCCCCCCTCCCTATGAGGCAGCAGCTCACAAGTGTGGCTGAGTTGGGGCTTTCCTGGGGCTAAAATCTGGGAGTGGCTGGTTGCTTGTAGCACCCTGGAGTGCCAGGGATGACAGAGCAGAGCCAATAACTATGAGCTACATATTCTGAGCAGAATATGTATAAAAGCTGCTGATCCAATGTTCTATGATCAAGAAAGCAACCAAAGGAGCTCTTTCTCTTGGGTTTTTAACTGTGAGGAGGAAATCCATGCCACACACACACACACCCGCCACCACCTTGCCCAGCTGGATTTTTATGGAACTGGATTACCAACAGCTACGTGGGAGAAGGGAGATAATGATACTTAAGGGTTGTTTTTTTTTGTTTGTTTTTTTTTGTTTTTTTCCTGAGGAAGGAATAGTTACAGTAAAGAAGATCATAGATATGTTCTCCTCTCCTAGTAGTTCTTTAGGAATTAGAGTTAAGAAGATGCTAAAAGACTAGTCAGTGGAATTCTGTGGAAATCTTACTGCCTTGTAGATTAATGGGTGCTTTGGAAGGACAAATACATTTGCTCCTCCTCCACATGCTTTTAGTTTTTTGTTAGATTTGAAGTAAAAGGCTGTGTGTGTTCAAAAGCTTGTAGCTATTTTTCCAAAATGGAAAAATTCAGCAGTGGATAGATGAGAGTTTGAGCTAACGCTTGACTGAACTATTGCAGGCTAATGAGAACTAACTGCTTGACTCCAAATACTCAATGCTTCTAAATCCCATTAGTTTCAGCTTGTGAGGAAGTGTGGGGAGGAAAAACCCACAACCCTGGGCCATAACATAAAACAAAAACATTCACTTTCACTCTCTAGGTGGACTAGGGCAGAGGAGAAAATCTGGATGGATGGAATGAAAATAAACAGAAATGCAGAAAAAGGAAATGGTCTTTGAAAATAGCAAAAAGGGTCCCTTTGCTCTGTGAATTAGTGTGTATGTGAAAAATGAATCTATTCTAGTGTAATCTGGATACTCAAGCTGAACTCTGCCTGAGAAGCATTTTTAACATGAGTTCTTTCTCTATTAACAGATGACTGGTAAAGGCTTTCAGCTGGTACAGACTAAAGAAGCCTTAATGAAGGAAGAGGACGCTCGCAGAGTTTTCCAGCAGTGTGCATCAGAATTCATTCCACTGCTTGAAAAAGGTGAGTTTGTCTTGCTTTCTTTCTTTTTTTGATATAGAAATCTAACTGTCACTAGAGAGTTCTGGAGAAGAAAGAGGCATGAAGGAGAAATTTGTGTTTCAAGGGAATAGTGTGAAAAGCCAGTTGAGATGGATTTTGGAAGCCTCAATGAGGCCCTAAACCAGCCAAAACTCCTGAAGGCATCGCAAATTAGCTATTCCACGTTTTGTGGCTCTGCCCCCCCTCTAGTGGTCCAACCATGTAGCTCAGGAGCAGTGGCACATGCAGATCTGTCGGGTGGTCAAAAGAACCTCGTGCTTTTAGACTGTTTCTAGCTTACCACCATTGCTGCTCAACCACCTAGATGTCCAGGATTTCTGTATAGATATTTAAGCAAATCAATATAGATGTGTATAAAGCAGGCAAGTGTTAAATTCCAATTTATAACTGGTGTACTGTCAGAGTATTTCAAAAGACTTTTTATTGATCTGACTGTAGTTGCTTTTTGTCTCTTTCTGCAGAAGTACTGATATGTTGCCATCTGTTACACGCTAAAGCTCAATACACACTCCCAAACTTAGCAGCAACATGTAGGTTTTTTCATAGTAATGTAAGAGGTCTGTGATGCTCATTGCAAGAATAGGTCAAAAGTTACTGTACTTCACAGATGACAGTCTAGTTTAAGGGCTATTTTGCAGCCATGTGGGAAGAAAGAGCATGTTCAGAATGAAACCAGAGAAAGGGGATCTGCAAACAGTGAGTGAGAACAAGTTTAAAAATCAGGCAGTTTGCTATCTCGGGCCTGAGGCAGAAATACCCGAATGAGTCAGCGCCCTCCAGATGTCTGTGAAGTGGCTCACTCTGAGCAGTGTGTCTGACTCACTTCCACGACTCTTGTGCCACTGCTGCCTTTCCACAAGTAAAACTGGAATACTGCCAGAATCGGTGTAAAAATGAGCATGGAATTGCAGATATTTTCTGCTCAGATAACGCTGTACTTTGAAACTATGGTGAAGTGTTTTTAGTTCTTTACCCCACGTTATGGCTGCTCAAACAAAAACTATAAAACGCTTCTTGCAAGCTTCGCACTTCCCTACGGGCTGAGAAATCTACTGTTTCAATGCCAGCCTTAAAAATAATATTGATTCTAGATGAAACTGTCTTCTAGGTCCAGTGGTTGCTTTGGAGTTCAATGGAGATGGTGCCGTGGAAGAATGTCGAAGCACTATAAATGACGTTTTCAGTGGGACCAAGGTAAGCTGGTGTATTGCTTTATGGGCAGAAAATGGTACAGAACGTCCGGGCTAATGCATGGTTGAGCTGTAGCACTGATATACTGCATGATTTTTTTAGGTTTCTGAATAGTCCTAGTCTATTAAACCTTGACAAAGATAATAGAGTGGGATTTCAACTTTTTCCAAGGTTTACTTTTACTGTGCAGGATATTGCAGAGCACGTTCCTTCATACGTCTTCTTCCACTTTCTTCTGTCGGCTGGTTTTACTGTAGCTTCTTACACCACACCTCCTCTTTGCTTGCTGTCCTCCTTTCTCTCAATTGCAATGGCTTTGAGAAACTCTCTGGAAACAATTAGAGCATTCCTCCTGATAACAAGAAAATGACAAAACCTTTGCTTTTAAGCACCTGCTGAAAGAAGTGTCCATACAGATCCTTGCTGTCTTTCAGTTTCTTTTGAAAGAGTTTTTTGGAACTAGACAGCCCAGTTTCTGGAGAACAGTCATCTTGTAAGTTCTCAAATGCAGCTAATGTTTGCTTTTTTGTGTGTTTGGTATTGCACCAGAAAAAAAACCTGATGTGTAGGGAGCCTTAAGTTGCATCTATGAGTCTCGATAGTACTAGAACTACAGTCTAGGCAGTGCTGTGATAATACTGGTTCTTCTTATGACCCAAGAGTCATCCCAGCAAATTTTACCATAAAAATGGCCTCTAAGCAGGAGCTTACAGTGGCTTTTTTTTAGTGAGGTTAGCTTTTTTTTTTTCCATACAGAACAAAGTCGGTGCTGGGTAGCCAGTTCACTGGTTCTTCTGGTTCTTTGTTCTAATTGAAGACTGAATTATTAGAACAGATAAAATTTTATGTTTTTCTTCACTAAAATGACTAGTATCTGTTGTTATAACAATCTGAATGCCCTCATCTGAGATGCATCCAGAAACTTCAGAGTGTGCACTTCACACTGTGAAGTAAGCATTATTCTTGGAGGTGATCTGGAGCGTTTGAGTTCAGTTCCAAATGGGAAATTACTTGCTGTATTGAAAAATTTCCACCCTGGTTCCATAGTAAAGTCTACCTCACTAATTAAATATTTTCTGGACTGAATTACGAAGCAGAATTTTGGGCTTCCTGAGAAGTGTATGTCTTCATTTAGATAATACATAACTCAAAAATTTCTGTTAAACACTGGGTTTGTGCATGGATTCCTAGATAATTTAATATTGTAAGTGTACTTTTTTTTAGAAAATGCTTTTTCTTTTCTGGGACATAACTTTGAAGCAATTTAGGGAGAAAAAAACTTCAGACTTACTACTACCAGAAAGTTCAGGAATGCTCTCATTGTTGGCTGCCCTTATGTTCAAGAGTTGCTTGGAAAGAATTACAGGTATCCTTGATCAAGAAACAATGACAGAAGCTCTTATGAGGACATGTACCCTGTAAGTTTTTGCAGGAGATTAATATGCTTTTAGGCATTTTTTTTACAGTTAAAAATTAAGTGCTTTGTTCAGCTCTGAGGTCCCAAACATCAGAAGGACATGGACCTGTTGAAGTGAGTCCAGAGGAGAAGCCATTAAGATCATCAGGGGTCTGGAGAAGAGAAGGCTCTGGGGGGACCTTATAGCAGCCTTCCAGTACTTAAAGGGAACCTGCAGGGAAGATGGGGAGGGACTCTCCATCAGGAAGTGTAGTGATAGGACAAGGGGTAACAGTTTCAAACAGAGGGTAGATTTAGATTAGATATAAGGAAGAAATTACTTGATGTGAGGGTTCTGAGACACTGGAAAGGGTTTCCCAGAGAAGCTGTGAATGCCCCATCCCTGCAAGTGTTCAAGGCCAGGTTGGATGGGCCTTTGAGCAACCTGGTCTAGCGGAAGGTATCTGTGCTGGTTTAAAAGCAAACCGGTGGGAGAAATTAATTTAGAGATACCACAAGTCAGAGCTACAGTTTACTAAAAGGATTACAGTATATACAACAATACATGGTAAAAATACTGGCTTTGACCCACAAGGATAAAGTCCAACCCAGCACCCTGGGGCAGGAACAGCATGGTGCCTGTTAGCTCCTGTGCTGAGCACTGCCTGGTTCCCCTGAGTGCAAAGCAGAAGGGAAGGAAACCTGTCAGTCAGGATGATGGTTGCAGTTCTGTTGGAGGAATGATGGCAGTCTCCCCAGGAGTGGCAGTCCCAGTGAGAAGGGAAGGAAACCTGTCAGTCAGGATGATGGTTGCAGTTCTGTTGGAGGAATGATGGCAGTCTCCCCAGGAGTGGCAGTCACAGTCCTGCTGGAGTTCTGTTCCCCCTCTGGATCCGACAAGAGGTTACCCAAGTCCCAAAACTCGAAGCTTATATATCCGCAGGTTCAGTGGGAATGTCCAGTACCTCCCCCCAAGGGCAGGGAGTTTCTCAATGGGTCTTTAGCTCTGTTGATGGTAGGATATGGCCTTGATGAGCTAGACCATTGCCAGTGCAGCTGGGTCCATGAAGGTCTGTTAGCAGAGAGGACTCCTCCTGCTGGGTGGGAAGGTGTTAACACTTCCCCGGACCTCTTTCCTTATCTGTTGTAGCCTGGGGTGTGAGGTCTGTCCTGGGCAGCTGCTACTCATGATTTTGTTAACAGCCCATGAGCAATGACATAGAGAGTATAGAATACACAGGTTTTGGTTCTACCCACATAATGATAAACTGATCCCAGCCCCTGTAACTATGACAGTGTCCCTGTCCATGGGAGGTGGGTTAGAACAAGATTTAAGATCTCTTCCAACCCAAAGCATTCTGTGATTCTATGATTACATTAATTTGTTAATAACCTTAATTTCACCAGGTTTTTGTTTCTGAAATAAATTAGATAAACAGGTCTAGATACTCTAAACAGGGTAGAAAAGTTCTTCAGTAATAGCATCACCAGAGGTTTTTTGAGCCGTTTGGTAGAAACAAGACTCCTTGGTGTTACAAGGAGTGCTCAATGCTGTGCACTTGAGCAGACTTTCTATTTGTGTGGACTAGGTACTTCTACATCCTTTACCTCTGTCATGCTTTCTGGTGTGACCTTCTGCACTTTCTTGGTGTGTTTTCTAGCATTGTTTCTCTGTCTCATCATTTATCCATAAACTACTCTGCAAAATGTAAATTGTAATATCCTGGTAGGGAAGGATGCTGAAAGAAGGTATGTTGTGACCTTGGTACCCATCGCTGTTCCACCAAAAAACTGCCAAATAATTAGCAGATACTCTCAGGTCTCTTAAAACAGAAGTCTACTGTGTGTCCAGGCAACTACTTGCTTTGTGCCAATAAAATCTTTTTTTTTTAAATTGAAATTTACTGGACAACGGGATATTAATCTTAAACCATAGTTTAATTAAACCCGTTCAAGGAACTCCCATAGTTTAGATTCATGCAGTGTTGTGAGCTACAGCAGAAAAGTGGTGACAATAGGAGCATAGTCACCTGGAATAACCCATTCCTACACTCCCTGTACACTTCAGGAAAGCTCAGCTGGCTGTGCCAGCACTGATGTGCTGAGACATAGATGATTTCTTCTTGAGGTATAGAAAATATAGGATAGTAAGAACTCCGTTTAAGTTCTTGCTGGAGGCTATCAGTTGCACGCTGATGAACAGCCACAACACTCCCCCTTACACTGAACTATTTGGGCATTGCCTAAGGCATTTGTAGTTGATTTCCTGAAAGCTTTCGAAGAAGACTGTCTTAGAGCTTAGACTTTCACATGCGCTGATCACTTTTGCAGAAATGCAAATGTAATTAAGTTATCAAGTAAAAAAAAAAAGGCAACTAAGTTTTTTGAGGGGAATATAGTGCAAGGGAGTCTTTCTTGCACACTCTGCCTTTCTGTTAAAAGGAAAGCTCAATGGTAGCCTAAGGTTTTTGTGTGTTTGTTTTCTCCTCTCTTGGACACAGTTTGACTTTACCAAGCAAAATACATCTAAATGGATGTTAGCTGAAGCTGTGACCACTGAATAATTGAGCCCCAAACTTTTAATTCCCATCAGTGGAAGGCTGGGGTTTACTGCAGCTAGCATGTCTGCTAGGAACAGGGGATGGTAACAAAGGGTGCATCAGGGCTGAGAGAATTCTAGGGCTGGTTCTGCCATGCAGTGGAAACCAACAGAATTGTGCCTCTCACAAAATGCAAAAATAAAAATAGCCATTGTTGGCTCCAAATAAGCAAATACTACGTGAACTTCTTCATTAATGATGTGCAACCGTTTCCTTGTTTAATTAACCAGGTTTTTGTATCGGAGAGCAAGGCAACAGCATCTCAAGATGTAGACAATTTCTACAACTTCGCCGACATGCAGATGGGGATGTGAAGTTCCACATGAAGGTGTTCGTGTACGGTTTGTCTCAGCACCTGGGTGTCGCTTGGCTTGAATTTTGCAGTAGTATCTGAGAATCTTTTTCATTTGGTTTTGTATTTCTCATATATCCCTTTTCTAAAGCTATTGGTGTTTTTAATATTTTAATACCATATTACCTGAACTGGAGCTCCCCACATGCATTGTATTGGAAACTTACATTTCAACTCCAGAAACAATGGAGGTTTTCTACTAATTTTTTTACAGTGATTTATAAAGTTCTATTGTCACTTGAATATTTCTTGTTCACATGTTATGGTAAAATATATTTGAAAAGTGAAATGCTGGTCCAAATTTGATGCTGTAGTAGTTATCTTTAACTCAGACGCACTGTTTAGAAAGTGCATTTATGTGAAACTCACTGTTCAAATTTGTCTTCTCTGGGGGCCAGGGAGGAAGCTGTAGTCATTGACTCTCTGAAAGCCTGGTCTGAGATTGTAACACGCTTTCCAAAGCAGTGTGTGACTTACCAAATTTACACCTGGCTTATTCTGGGTGTGTGTTAAGAAGAGCGTGACCAGCAGGTCGAGGGAGGTTCTTCCCATCTTCTCTGCCCCAGTGAGGCCACATCTGGAGTTCTGCATCCAGTTCTGGGCTCCCCAGTTCAAGAGAGACAGGGGACTGCTGGAGAGAGTCTAGAGGAGGGCTGAAAAGATGATTAGGGGACAGGAGCATCTCTCTCACCAGGAAAGGCTGAGAGACCTGGGGCTGTATAGCCTGGAGAAGACTGAGAGGGGATCTCATCAATGTTTATAAATATCTAAAGGGCAGGTGTCAAGGGGATGGGGCCAGACTTTTCAGTGGTGCCCAGTGATAGGACAAGGGACAGTGGGCACAAACTGGAACATGGGAAGTTCCATCTGAACATCAGGAAAAACTTCTTTACAGTGAGGGTGACGGAGCACTGGAACAGGCTGCCCAGAGAGGTTGTGGAGCCTCCTTTTCTAGAGGTATTAAAAACCTGCCTGGACACATTCCTGTGCCACCTGCTCTAGGCGAAACTGTTTGGGCAGGGGATTGGACTAGATGATCCCCAGAGACCCCTTCCACCCCCAAACATTCTGTGATTCTTTGACTCTCCTTCAGCAACTTTTTTGAATAAAGTTGTTTGCAGCAGCGTTTTTGCTGAGCGTTGCCATGACACCATTCCAGAAAGTGAGCACCCACCAGGCTCTTCTGCTCTGAGGTGAACTCCGAGTGTGGGTGCTCTGCTAAAGATGCTCTTAAGGTCAGCTCAGGGTCTCTGGCAATACAGCTGCCTCCCATATTCCCAAGTTATGTATGGAATATACATGAGGCTCCTCTGGACTTGGGGCAGTAAGCCTCTGGCACCACTGTTGTTTGCTAGAAGGGACACAAAGCAACCAGGAATCAGAGGAGAGCTGTGATGGCATTGAAAAGGCTCTTCCTTGCTAGACCCCAGAAGAAGGGTTTTACAGTTAGCAGTAGTACCAAAAATTTTGTGTGAAGTACTACACACTGCTGTAGGGTTTATTTTGGATTAATTCTAAAAACAGACCATAGAAATACTACTAGCATTTTGGGAGATGCATTTGAATAGTGATCAGTAAGGATGCTTTTTGCTATGTTGTGCCTATTAGAATGCAAATCTATGTGCATATTAAATACATAATTGATTTATTTTTGTGTATTACATCCTTACTGATTTTTCTACACGAACTTGCAGCTTATGTCCAGGTTTACAAGCCCTCTGTAATACTTGAACAGATTGTGTGCGCAGATGCACAAAACCAAATTTCTGAATTAAATTTGTGGCTTGCCAGTTGATGTAGCCTTTACAACCTGTTGAATGGACTGGGGCTGTGTTGAGGTGCTAAAGCAATAATTTTCTCATTATGGTCACCTGTCAGAAGGGAAGATCCTGTGCATCTGAAATGAAAATGAGCCTCAATTCACCAGTTTCACCATGCTGGAGCTCCAAAATTGGATGGCTAAAAACACTTATCTTTAATTTTTGAGTATTGGCACATGCAAGAATATGTTCTCCTGAAATTTGTAATTCTGTCATGCCCAAGAGACATTCTGAGCTGTCATTTTGTTGCTAATTAGGCAAATGCTTGTCCTTAATTTAAACTATACATTCAAAATATGTCTTTAAGACCTCTTGTTAAAGTTAGGTATAGATTAAATAAGGAAGAAAAGTGACTTCTCCTGAAGACTCTAAACCATTGGTGTACTGAAGGCAATAAAACTGCCACCAGAATCTGACTGGTAGTGGAAATTACCACTTATCTGCACTTAGCCAGCTGGGATTTTTTTTTTTTTATATGTGTGAGGAGAGGCTGTGAAAAGAGCTAAAAATCTTTAATCCATCTCCAAAGTACTAGCACAACTGATGAAAATTTGCAGGAATTATTCTAGACACATACAGTAAGTATAGTACAGTATAGTACAGTAAGTACTGGTGTGCACAGTACATTAAAATTGTGTAATGTATTTCAGAGCTGTCACTGTGTAATTTATCTAAGCAGTGCATTTATTGGACCATCTTGGTCTCTGAATTTTTACATATGGTATTTCCAAACTTACATGTTGACACATGATTAGATTTGTGTTTATAGTTTATTTTCTGTATCGTCAATGTGATCTGGAGACAATGTGCTGAATTGATTTTTGTGACTATTTTGCTGGGGGACAGGATGATTAACTGAAAATTAATCTAGGTTTGAAACAGTGGAAAAACTTTTCTACATGCTGGGAAAGCAGTGTTGCTGCTGCTTTTTTTTTTTTTTTCCCCTTTATTGACAGCCTGCTTACCAACAGAGTTTTTAATTTAAAAAAGAGAAAAACTAAATAATGAAGGAGTTATTCAATCCAATTATTTATCTTTTGACTTCGATTTCTTGCTAACAGGTGTTAGGAACACTTCTAGCCTAAGCATCAGGTGTCGTATGCATTACAGAATGGTACGTGCTTTGTGTAGTCTTTGTATGTCTGTTGTATTGCTTTGTATGTAATTTGTATGGCACTGTGAATGTGATTCATAATAAATATTGAAAATCTAAACGCTGGGGTCTGGAAGACTTCTTAAAATTCTAAAACAGCGCAAAACATTATTGTTGAAAGCAGGAGGCACCCACAGTTGAAAACAGCAAAGCCCTTTACTGCTGCCGGGCACCTGGCAGCTGGGGCAGACAGGAGGCTGGGTGCAGACCTGGCAGTCTGAGGATGGCACAAGGAGGAATGTGGACTGGGGCCAGGGGTGAGCCCTCCCTCCCAGCAGCTACCTGCCTCTGGCAGAAGTCACCAGTATTTGTGCAACTGAAAAGACCAACTGACAATGGTTTGACTACAGCCCCACCCCCACACTTTGCACAATAGTAGATAACAATGTATAAATGTTAGCCAGATTTTGAACCCAACCTGTGGGACCAGAATTTGGCCCCAAGTCCTGAGGACAGATTGATGGGTGTTGTTCTCACCCTGCCCCAGAAGGGTAAGATCTCTTGGTAAGATCTGTGGCCTTGCTACACCGAGTGTGCTTTTTCCCCAGGATAGTATTATTGTACTGGCAGTTGCCTTTTCGAGCTGTGGAGCTAGTCTGCAGCTTAATGCCTTGATCACTGGCAATCTTAAGGAATCTGTATGCTGGATGTGAAATAAACCGTGCTATCCACGCCCCCGATGGCTGCTTTTGAACACAACCTGACCTATAGCAACAGGCTGGTGGTGCGTCTGGTGTCGGACCTGGAGCCATGGCAATAACTGGCATACCTATCAAAAGGTAGGTCCAGCCACCCCTACCCCCTCTAATCTCTGAGGACTGGCTAGAGCACAAGTGGATTTATCTCTTATCAGATTTATCCCTCACCAAATTTACCCTTCACTTGACACAACAATTACTCTGTTATATTAAGTATAAAACCCGAATCTCATGTTTTAACAGGGACTTTAAATAGATACAGCTAATTGAAATTAAGCATTAACTCTGCAGTCATTCATCCACCCAAAAAGGTAAATTTCTGACAGCAGGGATTTTTCCCCAGGGTCACTGAGGACATGATTAACTTTACACTGCAGTTTTCCTAGGAAACTGTAGTAGAAGGTATTCATATATCAAGCTGTAGAGATACAAGCACAGAGATTCCCAGATGGAGACTGTAAAAGTACTTCTCCCTCATCTGTGTGTGCATGTGGTTGGTTTCTTGGTTTGTTTCTTAACTTGTAAAAGTTTTCTGCTTTTAATTCTGCTTACCTCTTTGGGTACTAGATGCACACTAGTGATGTGCTTGTAGCAAAACCAGTTTGTAGTAGTTATACTAGTAGAATTGTTCACTTAAAAAGCAAATCCTTTGCATATCCCTTTTAACAACTGAAAACAGTTAAAAAGTCCTGAAAACAGGTAAATGTTTAATAAATTTCCAAACTTGGGTTAAACTGGTCAGAAATTAGAATCTTCCACATGGAGATGATGTAGGGTAACTCTTATAAAGTGTAAATGCTAAGAACATTACTGTATGATACTGTATCAATATAGTTTTCTTTTGAATATATTGAGTTAAATTATGAAATGTTAAAGAATCAAAGCATTTGGTTTACACTTGGCTATTATTGTATAATTTTGTTTTTTAAAAAATACTGTACCCCAATGGGATCTGAGTTGCCTAGTAAGCTTTTACATAGTCTCTAAGTCATAGAAAAGCTTTCCATAAGTATTTTCATAATTTACCAACCACATCCTCAAATACTAACTCACAGAAGCTTTGTATCTGTGACCCAATTGCTAGGAAGCACTTCTTTTGTCACTTTCTTTTTGTCATATCTAATAGTCATGCATAAAATGCATGGATTTAAAAGTAATCCCCGGAGCAGGCAGCACTTACATAACTGAGACAGAATGAGTTTTTTTCAATTCCAAAAAGCATCCTGAAACTTTTTATAACAAAAACACATGCTTCAGTCATTCTGACTAATAGGGGCATAGATTAGTTTTATTGACTTGAGAATGAGTAACAACTCTGTGGCTGAATATCTTCTCATAATGCTGGCTTTTAAGTGTTTAGGCTCTATTCATACAACATACAGCTTTCCATGTATATTTAAATTAGCGTTGCTGATAATATCTTATAGAAGATGTTGATTCCCCAGCTTTTTTTCCTAAAGATTTAATAAATGCTACAGTGAAATTAATCTTTTAAGACCTAGCAGCAACCCAGGTGCCTGCCTGGGTACCTAAATTCTAGGATTTTTGCTGTCAAGTTCCGTGTTGACTCCTTTGGACTTTTGTGCCATTTCTTCTTTGAATTAATGAGTAAGCCTTTGAATCCGTAAGTCCTTGGAGGTCTGCAGGAACAATTCTTCCAGGGCATGCTTAAACCTGATCTAAAACATGTCCACTCTAGTCCATTGGCATTAGAAGCTATGGCTAAGTGCAGATGGCAAGTGTTGTCTCCAGCACGCACGGATTTGAGCGGGGTGGTGTGAGGGGCTGTGGCACTTCACTCAGTCGTGCCCTGTGGTTCTGCACTCTTGCTGCAGCTCTGGTGGCCCCCACGTCCCCTGGACTTTGCAGAGCTTGCAGTACAAGCTAGAGCAATTTACTGAGGATAACAATTCCTGAAAAATAATAACTTGCTGTATTGCCAGCTGGGAAGTTTTTCTTAAAGCTTCTTAAAGTTTTTCTTAGTCTGAGTTCTGTCGCTCAACACAACCATCTATGTATGGGGAAACTTTACAAGCATCAAACCTGGGAAAAGCAGGATGACCAGGAGGCTTCACTGAACGCTTGGGAGTCATGCTGTGTTCACAGGCCAGACATTAATATCTTGGTGTCCAGTTTGATACGATGCTTTTTACTTCTTTCACCTCTTCAGAATGTCTGGTTAGCGTAAGACCATAATGTTGGTAATGTTTGTGGTTGTGTAGTTTTCCTGATGCATGTGTAGTCATCACAAGTTCCGAGAGAGAGAGAAGAAAGGGAGGGGGAAGTGAGAGAAGCTTTTCAAAAAGCTCTGAAGTCTTCTGAGTATGCAAAGAAATAAGTGCAACTGCTCATTCCTTTTTTTTTTTTTTAATGCATCTAGTGATAATCCCCAGCTATGAAGAATTTCACAGCTAGAGTACCTTCTCAGAATGCATGAAGCAATGTGACCAGCATTTGTCACAAATACAAGTCATCCTCTTTCCAGTTGCACAAGGCTTTAGAACTGCCATGTTGTCAGAGTCTAAGAGATCTTTCAAATACATGTGGATTTCCCTCACATCCTTCTGTTAAAACTGCTAAACAAAGTTTGTCCTTAAAAGCACTAGATACAGTTGATAGATAAGAAATTGCAGTGAGGTTAAGAGACTCTTGAACAGCATTTAAATGAGTGTTTGTCTGATGTTCCCAAACTGTGAAGGCCAAAAGCAAGTCTTATCACAGACTCTACCCAACTGATGAGGCTAAATTTAAAGGCTAATTACCTCTGCATTATGGGGACCTCAAAAGACTCTGTGTTCAGATGACAGCAGTGTGTATCTCTTGGCTTTTCCTACTTCACTTTATCACAAATATTGTGGTGATGAAGTCCCAGTTACTAGAGTCATGTGAGAACCTCCACTTTCATTTTTAGGTAACTTTGATCATTGTGAAGGAAACTTGAAAAGCTTTTTTGCTGTTTGAGCCATTAAACTTGTGTGTCTCAACAGTAACTAAACTGAAACAAACCTTTGTGGGGGTGGGGAAGGGTGGAGTGACCGTTGACTTGTGATTTCTGAGCCCTGAAGGGAGCAGCAGACTTACTTCCCTCTACTCACATGGATGCTGACTGCTGTGGGGGAGTTTTCCCCCAAACTGTGTGTATGGCACCGTAAAGGCAGCTAATTTTCCAGCTCTTTTAGGCAAGATACACAACTTGTTTCCTCATTTATACAAGCATAAGGTGTATTCTTCGATTCTTTTTTTTGTTAGGTACTTGTGTGCATTTAATGTACAGAGCCGTAATACTGATAGGTTTTGAAAGCTGCTGGCAGTCTTCTCCAGTCTGTGTTAGTGTCTTAGAAGGAAAAAGATAAATCGAAGATCTCCCTAAGCACACAAAACTTTGAACTTGTCAGATCCTGGGAACTGAAGCTGACATTTTGCTCTAAAGAGAGTAAATGCTTCATGATTGTGGAAGTACTTTTTTTTGTCCGCATGTGCTGATCTTTTTACAAGGGGACACCTTCCCCTCCCATTTCTGAAGTACTTCCATAAAAACCACTTCAGTGGCTTTTTTTTAAGGGGTCCTGGAGATTAAATGGAAGGGCTCTGCTATGACCTGAGGGCATCTTTTGATAGCTGCCCCAACAGGTGCTAAAGGATTGGATTCAGTGTGAGAGGTAAAGACAATCTTTGAAGCTCTGAGTGCTTTGCTTCTATTTCTAATAGGAGTATCAGAAACAGAGGGTTTAAAGACAGACATCTGTCCTTAGATGAGATTCTGCTGTACATTTTTTTTTTTTCTGCAGAAGAATGAAAGTTACTCCACAGCAATAATTAGCTCTCTCCTTTGCAGGTGGGTGTTTGTGCTTTATAGTGACACTTCGATAATTTTGCTCATTGTGAAAGGAAAATAAGGGAGTGAAGCTTTTCTGTCTCTCCCCAGTAGCTGCCAATGCTTGCTCTGGTTTCAAGGATGTTGTATCAAGGTTTCATTGATGGTATCTGATCTAGTGAGTTTTATTCAGCATTTACACATTTTAAAGAAAGGTTTTGTACCATGCTTTGGTATCTGTGTATTTCTTTTATCAGAGTCAACCGGAAGCACTGCCCACAAACATTTTCACACGCAGGTTGGGAATGCTGCAAAGACTTGGTGTGAATTAACCTCCCAGCCTTTCCAGTTCTTATTTCTCCCCACTACTCCTCCATGATGCTACGGCTTCTTTGTTGTCTTTTACTTCCCTCGTATCTGTTCAGAGACAGCAGATTTTGTAGGAAAAAAAAAAAAATTCTGTTGAAATTCACTGAAATACTTGTAGGTTTTTCAATCACAGATGCTTCTTTTGTGGCTCTAGTCCATGTTAAACTCTGTGTGACCCTGCCTGTCAGATGTTGAACATTACTTCAGCGTAACTTTCTCAATACCCTAATACACTGTGGGCAGCCTTTGCACAGCTGAATGATGACTTGGTTCTACTTGAGTATTGTATACATGTATATGTTATTTTATCCTGACCACCTCTCATACTTTTAGTTTCCAGAGCTTTCCTCCCTTGGGAAGACTTCATGTTTGTGCTATATTTTATCAACATGTTAACATCTGGCTTTGTAAATTCCTTATATTCTCTAGGTGCATAAGAGCATCTGTAGTTCATCTTTTCTCAAGAAAATGTGGAAACTGTGTTGCACATGTCTTTAAAAAGAACAACAGTGTACAATCTGCTTCCTATGTATTCATCTTGTTCAGGTGTTCCCATAGAAATGCGTAGCAAATGTAAATGCAGTTCTTTGTGAATTCTTATCAAATGGTAAATAGTTTGCTAGAAGTTACACAAGATGAGATAACAAAAACTGATTAGCACATAAAAGCATTTTTTTTAAATTAGTAGCCCCACAGACAGGTTTTCTTTTGTCACCTATCTTTTGGCCCTAAGCCCACCATGTACAGCTGTGGATTTACTGTAGAACTACAGGGTTGGATGTCATCTTCTCCTGACATGTGACAGCCAGTGCAGGAGGGTGTCTGTGATTCCAGGTGTGAGAAATGAGGATGGCTGCAGAGCACCTTTCCCGGGGTGGGCTGGGTCTGCTCCTGATGAGGTCATTCACATATAAAGTTACCTGGCAGAAAACTTCTCATAGAAATATCTCCTTCATTGATGGGAATATATGTTCTTCATTGTCATTCAGAACGACAGATGCTCAGAACTATACACACACATATATATACACACACACACATACTCTACTAAGCAAGTTTTATGGACATACAAAAGATAGAAACTGTTTTAAATCTGAATGAAGACATTGGTACTTGAAAATGGTTTCTCTTTAGTTTAAGTCAGTTGGACTTTGAATTCATTTTATGACTAGGAAACAGGCCATTTTCTATAGCACGTGGACTCTGAATTATCTTCACTTTGGACTTTAAATCTCTTGTCTAAGAAGTCAGTATTTGCCTGCCTTTCTTCCTGGACCAACTGGTTTGATGTAGAGGACTCCGCAAGTGGTGGTGGTGTCGGAGGGGGGAGCGTTCTTGGTATTTTACTTTATGTAGTGGTTTTCTGAAGCTGCTCAATGTTTTCCTGGCAAGTATATATTAATGGACAGAAGGCAAATGAGGTGATCAGTGGTGTGTGAAGGAAGTCATACGTGTCAGCATTGCTGCTTGGTTGCGGTCTAACTGCATTTGTAGAAAGCTACAGTTCATATTACACAGAGGAATATTAACCAGCTATTCAAAAGAAAAAAGAGTGTTTTGGTTTGTTGTTCAGTCTTTTTTTTTTTTTTTCCTGCAAGCAGTAGATCCATGGAAGTAGTTGCCAGGAGTGATTTACAGTCAGAAGACTACATGGACTCACTGAAAGCTGGCTTGGACAAGTACTGTTGAGGGTTACTAAACAGACATGCCACATCCTGCTTGGGAAATGTGAGCAAGAAGTAGTTGGAGGTTTGCAGAATACTTGAGGGAAGTATCTTACTGTGGGCACCCATTTGGGCCTGGAGGAAGCCGATGCAGGGGGCATGTGAGTTGGTATAGCAGGTGAGAGGTTGCTGAGCTAGATGGACCCTTTGGCCTGGAACAGCATCTCCTTCCTTACAACCTGTTTCACCTCATCTTTCGGCTGCAGTCTGGGAACACTGCAGAAATGCAGTGCAGGCATGCCACAATATCCCTGCCGTGCTCGCTGCTCATCTCATCGCTGCTTCTCCTTTGTACTCATTGTTATTATATTCTTGCTGTTTCTGCTCTGTGCCTGGCCAGATTTGAGACCCCAGGTTTGATTTTTCTTCTCTGCAGAGTTTTTCTAGCCTTTCTAGGCCTCAGTTGCTGTGTGCACAGAGAATGGGGCTGCAGCAGTCAAAGGGTGTTCCCCAGCTACCCCTCTCTGCAGCAGTGCTGCTAAGGAAGGCAGAAGGGCTTTGCAGACCATTTGGTACAAGTGATACTTGGTAATAGCAGTATTGGAAATGCGTATGGGGTCTAATAATGGAGGAGGTTTGCCAAATTTTTCCTTCATTCTAGCTGATGCTGCCTACCGTACTTTCTATCAAATGTGGTTTCAATGGAGAACTCTAAATGTCATGGGTCAAATGACTAATACCGACTGCTGGCTAAAAGCTGCCCTAAGGAAGACTTTATGCTCACCATTTTACACGCTATGCCGCTTGTATAAAACATGCTCAATTTAGTGCCGGACCGAGCAGGGACGGACGCTTGGTGCCCTCGGAAGCTGCTGGAAGGCAGGCGGGATGCGG
>NW_008630119.1:0-9138 GCF_000691845.1 Merops nubicus | reverse complement strand
TCTTCCAACCTGAAGGATTCTATGATAAACTGATAGCAGTGTGGAGGGGCCACAGCCTTCTGGTTCTGCTTAGCAGGTTTTGCTGACCAGCAAAAATTAATGGAAATTCCAAGCCCTCGAAACACAGGAGCTCTTAACCAGCTACTTTTTTTTTATTTATTATTATTTTTATTTTTGTTTTGCTAGTCAGCTAGCCAAATAACTGGGTATTTGTTTATTGAGATTGACTGCAATAAGAAACCTGGACAGCAAGAGCAGTGAGTTGTCTCAAGCTGTCATCTGATGTCAGCTGGCCAACGGTCACGCACCTTTCTGAGGTGCCAAAATACATCCTGCATGGCTGTCACCTGTTGCTTCTAAAGAGAAAAGCTGCACATAAGCCCTCTGTAGTATCTGACAGGCTGCAGAGATCCCTTGGGGGGTCCAAAGGGGCCCCACAAGTCTGTGTTTAAGGCAGGAGATCCACGGGGGGGGGGTGTGCTGCAAGGTGCTCCAGGTGCTTCTGCTCTCACTTGAGTTTCTGCAGCCTGAACTGAGCTCATTGCTTTTGTTGTTGAGGGATTTTGCAGTTGACAGCAGGAAGCACAAGCCCCTGCAGTCTCAGAGGTGTCTGTAGAGCAGGCAGACCCTGAAGGAGTGATGAATACTTCTAGCTAGTCTTGCTGCTCCCATAGACCAGCAGTATTGCTGCTCTCCTATGAAGTCCTTTGAGACCTGAAGTATTGTTAACACATCAATCAAAGTGAAAAGAGACTGTAGGTGGGCAGCCTTTTGTTAGGGGTTTGGAGAAAATAGTGATGTTCTAGGCACTCCTGTCTTTTTGATCACAAGAAGTATTCTTCTTAGAGCTGGGGGAGGAGAGACCTGCTCTTTGGTTTCTTTATCCTCAGCCTCTCACCCCTGAGAGCCCAGAGCACTTCACTTTTCTGTTACTTTTCCTCCAGTCCCATCCCAACCTGCCCTTCCCCAAATCTTCAACCCTTCTCTCAGAGTCTGCTCAATCCTACCTCTACTGTAACACTCCCTCCCTGACCACTGCAGCTTTGGTCTTCCCTTCACCTCTGACTCCAACGACTCCCTCCAACATGGATTGTTTAGAAGAGAAGAGCAGCTAAAGGGATGAACACAAACCATTTTTTTCCCTAACATTTTTTCCCTCTCAGTTCTCAGTGTTATGCTGAGTTTGCTCTTCCAAGGTCTGACTGACACATGTCCTTTCCCTTTTACTTTAAGGAGCTCAGAAGTCAGATTATTGTTCTTTCCTGTTTTTCTCCTTTCTCTTCCTCTTTGCATAATAAATCAAAGGGGTAACCACTGGCTTACCTAAGTATTTTTGTGGCCTCTGGAGTCAAGATTCATCCTGCCTTTCAGCCCGTGCTGAGGCACTTCAGCCAGCAGTCTGATTGCCCCTGGATAACCCCACTCATCACTGGAGGAGGATGGCTAATTTGGGGATTTCTGGGAGCACTTTGCCTTAGGTTAGAACACCCTTTAGATGTGTTTATGTCACTTCTCCCAGACCCAACTCTACCTCATGTGCATTTTGTTGGATGGTGCTTTCCTCCCCCAGGATCTTTCTTCTCAGCAGATTCAGGGTTCTGGATGAGGACCTGGACCACAGGTGGCTTCTCACCCTTTCAATATCAGTCCTTTTTGTCTCCTCCATTCTGCAGGTGCTTGGGACTTTCAGAAGCAGCACCTGTATCTCTTCAGCTACATTTCACCTGTATCTCTTCAGCTACATTTTTCACCAGGGATAAACCAAGAGGAAATAGGGAACCTGGAGACAGTTTTATCCTTGTTAGGGTGGTCCTGTACTTCCTAGCACGTGCACTAAGATTTTGCCCCAAGCTGTGCATGCCCATCCTTCCAGTAGGACAATCATTGTTGGTCACTATCCTTCTTCCTGGACAACAAAACATCAGAGATGTCTTTGAAGCCTCTGACTATAATACAACTTAATGAAGATGTGGAGCTTCACCTTGATGTAGAGTTCAAAGGTTCTTTCTTGACCTGAGGGAATATTTGAGGGTTATTATTTTACCCACTGATTTCCACTGTCTCCAGAGAAGGCAGAAAATCTGTTTGCTGTGTTCTTGGTAACCTCACACTACCACACATGTTTTAGCAACACTGGGAACAATAACTTACCAGGTTAAGGTAGAGGAGCAGTATAATTCTGGATTATAGAATTTATGAGAACTTCAGCAAGATTTTTCTTCCCTTAATTAAAAAAGGACAAAGTATCTACTTTTTCACATTAAAACAAAAATTACCCCTTCCTCAAATCTCAAGTGTAAGGTGTTTTTACTGTGAAAATGAGCTTCATGGTCATGACAGAAGAATATCAGATTACTGACTCTGTACAACACTCTTCTGTTTGGCTTCTGTCTGCTTCTCAACAGCATTCAGTGAAAAGCTGAATGCCTTCCAGAGACACCTTTAATTCACATGTTAGGAATGTTTATGCCTCTCAAGTGGTCAAATTAAACCGTATCAAATGAACCATATGGGCTTGGTGCAGGTTCTAAGGCCTCTATTTAAACTGTTGTGTTTTCATGAAACAATTAAAGCTGAACAAACATTGCCAAAAGAATTTCAGGGAGGATTAGTTCAAATGTTTGACTAAACTAATTTCTGCTTCAGTTGGTTTCCATGGGCGTTCATTTGATCTGGCAGAAATGCTCTTCCCTTAAACATTTAACCAAAATCTGGTTGTAAGAGTCACATTTGTTCTGTCAGGAAAGGTAAACAAAGATTTTTGGCTTCCATGATCACTGTTGACTGAACAGCTCCATATTGTACCTCTTGGATAGGAGGTGTCCAGCAGGCAAGCCAGGAACCCAACACTGATTAGGTCACAGTGATTGGAGTGTAGGTTTTCAGGAGGGCACTGGATCAGTGACTGATGGCACCTTATTTGTCTGGGTCTTAAATTTAATTCTGGGTGCATCAATTGTTTTTACAGACCATGATAGCTTAGGCTCCAACACCTCAGCTTTAGGCTTTGCAAAGGAGGCTTGACTGGAGTCATAGTTCTAGGTGAGCTGTTTGATGTTGCACTAGGTTTTGAGGTCAGTAAGGACACAGCAACTCTTCAGATAAGCAGCTCTTATTGAATAAGATAAGGAACTCTTCCAAGCTGGACTGATACATCCCTCCACCCAAACCCCATCTGAAGGCTTCTTCAGACACTCTGAAGTCTTCAGGAAAGCCCTGAGGATATGAGGTAGGAGTGTGGGGAAGTTTAGATGAAGAGGGCACAGACTGTTTATGGTGAGGTTATCCAATCCCTTTGGAGTAAATA
The DNA here is from genome assembly GCF_000691845.1 of Merops nubicus. Classification (NCBI taxonomy): domain Eukaryota; kingdom Metazoa; phylum Chordata; class Aves; order Coraciiformes; family Meropidae; genus Merops; species Merops nubicus. Next base: position 5,831 of record NW_008630119.1, on the reverse strand, counting down.
GTCCTCATCCTGTACTCACTGAAGGTGCAAACCTGAATTATAAAATCAAGGTATGGAGAGCTTAGAATATTGTGTTAAATGTCTTTGCATGGGGTGTGCTCTCAGACACTGCCAAGGAATGCAGCCAATAACTGGCACCCCAAGCTGCCTGAAGAGCTGCTTCATCCCAAATTTGGCTATGATCACCAGTGGAACTCGGCTGCAAACACTTCTTTTGGTTGCCTCACATCGAGGGTGCTCATACAAAAGGTCTTTGGGTCTGACATTTGCTCATCACTTTGGTTTATGAGATCTTAGAGCCTAAACCAGTGGCCTCCCAATGGTGGACATAAGTTCTGGGTAAATCCCAATAATTGATGAACATTTGGTCCTGTTGGATGTGTAACAAACTAGATCTTTTCTTCACGCTTTTGATCAAGGAATGGCTTAAGATTGGTTAGGTCAAACTACAGGACAATTGGCTGGACTAGCAGTCATGGTTTGACTCTGTAGCCTCTACAGCACTACCTGGAGGTGCTGTTGTCTTTATTTATGTATTTAATAACGGCTGTGCTGGCAGAGATACTGCCAGTCCATGCCTGGAAGGAGATCTACTGAGCATCAACAGTAACTATTGATCCTCCTGCCTCTTCCCTGAGCACATCTGCCAATCCATCACTCACCTTCAGCCCTGAGATCTGATACCCATCTTTGGCACTGCACTTAAACATCACAGAAGGAAACTACTGCAACTGGTGATCTTTGCACCGTGCTGAGCAGCATGGGGAAGCAATCGTGGCTAATTGCTATGGCTGCAGTTCCAACCCTGGCAGCTGGCAGAGGATCAGAGGTCTCAGTCACATTTGCTGCACGTCTCCCTGCTACGTTCCAGCAGATAGTTTGTGACAGCACTCTCCAAAGCCTTGCCCCTCGACTGCTTGCGTTTCTCCAGTCCTCAGGTAGTCACTGCCAAGGCTGTTCTCCCCTGGGGTGCTTATTTGCACAGGGTCATTTCTTGGAAGAACAGCTGGCAAACGTTGCTTTCACTCAGACTGGACCAGATCTGGGTAGAGAAGGGCTGACACTGTAAAGATTTTAGGAGCACCTAGTGTGAATGAATAAATACTACTTATAAAGAAAGAGCAGGTGCCATCTGCTCCTGCTCAGATAACTCCTGTTGACCTCAGGGGGAGTGTGACAATTTTCACAGCCACTCTATTTGGCTTTCTGAAAGTTCTGTATTATTAACAACAACTCAAAATAACAGCCCCCAGGGGGCTGAAGGGGTAGGAAACTGAAAATATCAATGATGGAGCATGGATCCACTCCCATGAAAGTCAGCAGAATGGATCAGTTGGCATTTGAGAGCAGTTTGTGGATCCCAGCAGTGGGTACCTGAGTTGAGATGAGGTAGGTAATGTTTTCTGAATGGCTTTGGTACTATGGGACCAGTTGTTGTCATCACAGGATCCAGTGTGGAGAAAGTGCCACCAAGGCAATTCCTTTTAACAGAAATCCATGTGCCAGGGGTGTGCAGAAACAAATGTGCCTCATCTTCTAGTGTCTGAGCAGAAGAAGGACAACATGGTGAAATAAAAACCCTGGCAGCTCCAGGACAGTGGATAAAACCTGACTGGTGCCCAAAGGGGAGCACGAGGGAGCAGTGGCTTGTTGTGCAACAGCTGCTGCACTTAACATTGAACTGGAATTGTCCTGGAAGGTGTGAAACTACTGCTCATTTTACTAGCAGAGCTGTGGAGTCATGTAGGCACTGCCATGTATAGAATCCTAGAATCCTTTAGGTTGGAAGAACCTCCAAGATCATCCAGTCCAACCATCAAACCAACACTACTGAGTCCTCTGCAAAAACAAAGACATATCACAAAATATCATATCCTATTGTTTCCTGGTTGTGAAAGTGGCACTTTTTATAGCAAAACAGGGCTGTGACCCTGAGTATAGAAGCCAAACTGAGAACTGAGTCCATCTATGGGTTCAACATACCACTGGAGAGCTTCCCACGGAGCCTTTAGCCACGGGGGCTCTTCTAGCTCCTTTGTGCATGCACTGCAGGAACCCAAAACGCCTCTGAGACTTGCCCAGCCCCATTTGGGGCACAGGCACCTCATCAGGTTGTGGTGCCTGAGTCACCTCTCCACAGCTCCCCAGTCCCAGGGAAGCTGCTGGTGGCTGTGTCTGCACGCTCAGAGCCTGGGGCAGGGGTGAGGTAAGTCAGCAGGAGAGGCTGGAGATAAGGCATGGACATTTCATCATGTGTCTGAGCCTTTTCAGCCAAACCTTGCATATCAGCAGGTGACATGTGCCTCCCTCGGGGCAGTTCTGTTGATGCTGATGCTCCAAAGCCAAGGGAGTGTACGTGAGGGCAGAAGAGGCTAAACTGGTGTGACCCCCCCAGCACAACAAGAGCACTTGCAGGAGAATTCAGCATCTGCCTTTAGTTCAGATGTCATCAAACTAACTGATCTAAGGCCCCTCTCACAGAGCAGGCTGTTAAATGCACAACTAGTTGTGGCTCTTGGCTCTTTGGCATGCAAAACACACCTTGCAGGGTGGGAGCAAACCTGCTGGCTTCCTGCACAACTAGTTGTGGCTCTTGGCTCTCTGGCATGCAAAACACAGCTTGAATGGTGGGAGCAAACCTGCTGGCCTCCACTGACTGGAGCTGAGTGGTGGTCACCCCCCAGAGCTGCTCAAAGCTCTTTCTGAGTTAAAGCTGGAAAGATACTTGTTATGAAGGCAGCAAAGTGCTTTGCTCTGCCTTCCTATATTGCCTCCGGTCACCCCCCAGAGCTGCTCAAAGCTCCTGAGTTAAAGCTTGAAAGATACCTGCTATGAAGACAGCAAAGTGCTTTGCTCTGGCTTCCTATATTGCCTCACATTTCTCATGCCACTCCTTCCTTCCAGACCCAGTCCCAGGCACCAGGATGAAGAGATTCTTACAGCACAAGGGTTTGTATTTCACCTTGCCACAACACACAGGGTTGGGGAAGTCTGGATTTGTGATCCTTTTCTCAGGCTTAGGAGCATCTGTAACGAACAAGATGCTACAAGGGAGCCAAATCAACAACAAGTGCTTGAGATTGATGTCTTTTTTCAGCAGCACAGAGAAAGGGTGGAAGAAAGGGAAAATTCTGGATGCCTACAGCTCACCCAGCTCTATTCAGCTTCTTCACATGGCTGTGAGAGCAAAGCACAGCTCACTCCTGTGTTGGACCATCTCAGCTGGGCTTTGCCAGTGAAGCTGAAAAAGACTCGAAGACTTTAAGATAAATAAGACAGCAGGAAGAAGTAATGAAGGCATTAAACTGACCTTCTTTAGAAACGGGTGAGACAGGGTAAACAGAGAGAGATCTTGTTTTGCTTTCATCCTGGAAAAAATAACATTTCTTCCTTTCCAGTTGAGCACAGTTGACTGATTTGGAAACAAATCTGTTTTCTCTGGAAAGATTTATTTGCCCAACAGACTACAGACTTTTTTTTTTTTCTTTTTTCTCTCTGTTTTTTTTTTTTTGGCAAAAAGCAATAGGTTGAAAGAACAAGGCTTGTCTTGTTAGTAGGTTTAAAGGGCTCAGTAATTAACTGGTACATTTGGAGGCATGGCATGCAGGATGCTTGCTGCAACCTACTTCATTGCAGTGTCACAGGGAAGTGCTGTGAAACGGGGAAAGCCTTTAAAGAACACTTTATTTCTCAGGCTGTAGCAGACAGCAGCATTATTTGGTTATGAAGTTGAGCCAGAGCATTTGCTGAGGTAAGGACACTCTGGTGTGACCTCTGAGATTGTGCCTTCATCTGTGCCATGCTTTCTTCCTCCCTCCCTTCCTCTCCCTCTTTCTTTCTGTGTCTTTTCTAAGTTGGAAACAAAGCAACACTTATTTAGTCTGAGGACAGCAAGCCACTTTTTCACATCAGTCCTTTGCAAAGCAGAGTAGGTGCCTTCAAAACACAAGCTGACATCCTGTGATTTGTGGAAGGCAGTCACAAGGGTCATTTTTATCCCTGAAGTCATCTCCTTTTGGTGCACAGTGGGGAATGCTGATATTCACAGCCAAGCCTCTTTTATTCCCTCTGCCTCTTCTTTTATAATTTTCTTTTTTTTTTCTTTTTTTTGGATTTGGTATGCTGCTGCAGGCAATTGCTGGCTTGGAACAGAAGTTTTGAATGTTGGTGGCTGAAAATAGGACTATAATTCCATGCTGCAGTGATTTAAGTCCTGGTGACTTGACCTTGTGATGTCCTAAAGATCTGCAGCTTGCAGCAACTGTGGATAATAGGGAGAAGTGCTGGGCACTCCTGGGATACAGCTACTATCAGCCCATTCCCTGCATGTGGGAGCCAAAATAGAGGCATCCTTATTTGGGAATGCAAAGCTAGTGAGCCTATTTGAGTGCCAAACACACCCTTGTGTGAACAAAGAGAGTCTCTTCCAGCAGATTTCTAGAGATGCAAAAGATAAACGTTTATCTTGCAAAATGATGCCTCTTGTAACTCAAGGGCAACCTAAACACTGAAGTCCCTCTGGCTCCTGCTCAAGGCCAGGTTTGCCACTGCTACCAAGACTGAGGAATGCAGAACTGGCCAGTTGGGCAGTTAAGTTATCAGTTCTTTTGGGTACACGGGGTACTTTGGATACACACAAACATTTCCTACCCTCATACAGAACCCTGCAGACTGAAGCAAGATTTCACTCTAAAATCAGTGTATAGTTATTGTTCCATTCCATTTTTCTTTCACTCCAAATACCTTTTCTCTTTAGATTTTGCTTTTATCAAGTGTTCCTGAGAACCTTTGTGTGGGGAAGGAGCACAAGCTCTAGATTCTATGATTCCATGATTGTAAGCATTTGGGTGCATGGGTGCACCAGGATTGCACAACACTTGACTCTGACTGAGATTTGTGAGGAAACTCTGTCTTCCTCCTCATTTGAAGGACAGGTCATTAATTTTTTAGCATAATCCATAGCCCAGGGGAAAAATCTGGGAGGAAAATTGCGACTTGCTGAATCATTGCCCCTTCCTAATCTCCCTGCTGGCCTGGAGGAGGGCAGAGACATCTGCAGCCCTTCAGTTCCTCTAGCAGCATCTCTTCTGCTCATCTTGGAGACCACAGCGTTGCCTTCTCCTCATCTCCTCCTGTGAGACCACGTTGGCAGAGTGACCCTGTCTGCTGCTGCTGGCACGGACCAGCCACACAACTCTGGGCAAGGGAGGAAGAGCCAGTTGCAAATCAGTATGATTTGCTTTCATGGTCTCCTCTGGAGGGAGAAAAGAGGTGCAGAGGGAAAGGATTAGACTGAAAAGATCAAAGGGGATAGAGAGGCATGAGTTAATGGGCAGGCTTTTCAAAAGAAATCACTCTCCTGCCATCTCAAGGGATGGGTGAAGGGCATATTGCCTTGTCAGTTAAATGCAGCCGTTAGTTTCAAGCCCCTACTAATTACCCAGCTTAGAGAAACAGGCTGCTCAGCGTTTCTAAATGCAGCCCACAGCCTGTGCCACTCCCCAGCAGGGACAGATTTCTCCACATCCTCTCAATGTGACCCGCTGGTGCAGAGGCGGCTTGGTCAGGAGTTAAAAGAGAACCCAGGATGAAATGAGGCTTCAGATGGGATTTTCTCACCCGCTACATCCAGGTCAGCCCAGGACAAACCACTCGCTGGAGGAGGAGGAGTGGGAAGCCTGCTGTGTGCAGGGAGCCAAATTGCACAGGGGCGCGAACAGCAGAGCCAAGACTCAAGTCACTTCCCTGTGACCACACAGGTGCCACCTCCACAGCAAGGGTCACGGTCACTGACATCTACAGACCTCAGTGTGAGCCAGCAGTGTGCACCT